>NW_016828033.1:339402-358532 GCF_001698545.2 Rhinopithecus bieti
TCGGCCTCCCAAAGTGCTGGGATTACAGGCTTGAGCCACCGCGCCCGGCCTAAACTCTTATAATTCTTTTAATTTTTCTTGAATCTGTAGTTATGTCTCATTTTTTATTCCTAGTCTTATATAAAGAGTTCTTATAAATTAAAACAAAATATTTTTCAACAAGGTGAATACTACACTGAAAATAGGCAATAGCCAAGCATGAGAAATTTACAGAGAAAAGAAATGCAAATGGTCACTAAACAAATTAAAAATATTTAATCTCACTGGCTGTACTATAAACGTTAATCAATGTTGGCCAGACATACCATGTTGTAAGAGAAGCTATCTGCCCACAGCTTCCTGAAATCGAGATGGACATGTAAGCAAATGGCACTGAGACTAGTTGGAGAAGTTGAGTTCCTCCCTTCACTTTCCCAATGAATGGAATGGGTAATAGTTGGGGCTGGTGCCCTTAGGTTAAAGCTGGAGACTTCTTCTCCAAAGAATGGATAATCTGCCTGTCACAGCATGCCCTGTAGACGCAGCTACTCAGGAGACTGAGGCAAGAGGCTCATATGAGCCCGGGAGTTTGAGGCCAGACTGGGCAAAATAGCAAAACCCTGTTTCTAAAACAATAAAAAAAAATTTTTTAAAGAATGAGTAATCTAATATCGAAAAATAAATAAATAACAAAGAATGGATAATCTACTCAAAAAGGGCTTCTCGGGGAATATTGAGACCTGAGAGAAAAATACTGAGTTTCAAAACAGAGAGAAAAATGTTAAAACACAGAGTTCTATCCAGAGGGTGAAATGCACCAAAGACTATCACCACAGGTTTAATAATTATTTATTTCTGTAGAACGGGAGGGTATAAATTACCTTCCCAAGTACTTGGATTTAAGTACTTGGATCACTAACTTGCCTAACTCATACCTTCCCATCCTGGAGAAAAATCTGTCTGTTGACAAACCCTGCCAACTTACAGAGCCAAAGGTCAAGCCTCTGATTCAAAGGAAGGACATTTTATGGAAGTTGACTTGTCCAACCAGGGAGAAAAACCCACACCAGCTACCATTATTATTTAACAAAGCCTTTATATATGAAGATAACTTGACACCCAAGTAACACCAGGTATTTGAATAAAAATAAATAGCATGAAAAGAGAGTTCAGAGATGAACAAATAGACAACTAATATTGGAGAAACTCAACATGATTCAGAAAACTAAAAATACTTTTTTAAATGTATGCAATAATCTTAAAGTGATTCGAATGGGCTATCCATAAAAGCATACATGGCCGGGCGCGGTGGCTCAAGCCTGTAATCCCAGCACTTTGGGAGGCCGAGACGGGCGGATCACGAGGTCAGGAGATCGAGACCATCCTGGCTAACACGGTGAAACCCCGTCTCTACTAAAAAAAATACAAAATCTAGCCGGGCGAGGTGGCGAGCGCCTGTAGTCCCAGCTACTCGGGAGGCTGAGGCAGGAGAATGGCGTAAACCCGGGAGGCGGAGCTTGCAGTGAGCTGAGATCCGGCCACTGCACTCCAGCCCCGGCGACAGAGCGAGACGCCGGCTCAAAAAAAAAAAGCATACAGTCTGTGAGGAAAAAGAGAGAACAAACATGTATCAGAGAACAAAAATGTTTTGGACATTGAAAATACAATTGCCAAAAATTGCATTAGACTGTCTGAATAATAAAATGGATATGAAGACTTAATCAGAAATTGGAATTAAATTTAACTTTCCATAATGGAGACTAGAAAGTAAATAATTCAAAAACATAAAAATAAATTTTGGCTGGGCATGGTGGCTCATGCCTATAATCCCAGCATTTTGGGAGGCCAAGGCAGGAGGATCACTTAAGCTCAGGAATTCAAGACCAGCCTGGACAACATAGTGAGACCCTGTCTCAATAAAAAATAAAACATTTTTAAAGAATATGAATAAAATAAATTTAATTTTCTTGCAGCAGATAGCTAAAATATAAAATAAAATAAATTTAAGACACATGGAAGATGAATCCAGGAGTCAAACATCTGACTAAAAGAAGTTTTAAATGAAGAGAACTGTGACACTATGGAAGGGAAGAAATATTCAAAGAAGTAGCTAAAGAATATTCCCCCAGACATCACGAGTCTTCATTTTGAAATGGTCTATGAAGAGCCAAACAAAATTAATTTTAAAAAGATTCACTCCTAGATCCAACCCAATAAAATTTCAGAACTCTAAAGGTAGAGATAAAATTCTGAGAGCTTCCATAGAGGGTGCAGGAAAACAGTTACCAAAAGAAACAAGGTTAAGAAATGATACCAAACTTCTCATCAATAACGTTCAATGCTCAAAGATAATGGAACAACGTTCAAAGTTTTAAAGGTGAGAAAAGATTTGTGTATTTTGTATTTTATTTATTGTTTTCAAATAATATTTTCACTTGGTAAAAGTATAAAACTACATTAAAAAGTGTTCATAAAGTCTTACTCCCACTCTCTCCTGTTTGCCACATTCTCCATTCACCTGCCTCCAAAAGTAATAACCATTTTTATTACTTTTGTGTTTATTCTTCCAGCTGGGAAAACGTTTTTAACTTAGATTTCTAAACCAAGCCAAACAACCAATCAAGTTTGGGGAAAATAAATGCATATGTGATTGATATGGTTTGGATGTGTGTCCCCTCCAAATCTTACAGGGAAATGTGACTTCTAATGTTGGAGGTGGCCTTTTTGGGAGGTGTTTGGGTCATGGAGGGGGCATTCATCCCTCATGAATGCCTTCTTGTTGTTCTCAGGGTAATGAGTGAGTTCACACTCTATTAATTCACCAGAGAGCTGGTTGTTTAAAAGAGTCTGGAAACTTTTTCTTGCTTTCTTGCTCCCGCTCCTGCCATGTGACACAGCTGCTCCCCCTTTGCCTGTTACCATGACAGGAAACTTCCTGAGGCCTCACCAGAAGCTAAGCAGATGCTGGTGCCATGCTTGTACAGTCTGTAGAACCATGAGCCAAATAAACCTCTTTTCTTTATAAATTGCCCAGTCTCAGGGTTTTTTTTATAGCAACACAAAATGGACTAACACGGTGATACACAAGTGCTCAGAGTATAGAGTGCCAATCTAGTCTTTGTGAAATAAAATGCTAGAGAAGGATTTCCAGCAAAATGAAAAGGAAACCAAAAAAAAAAAAAAAAAAAAAAAAAAAAAAAAGGACATACAGAATACAAAAAACATAGCAACAAAATATGGAATCAACCAAAGTGTCCATCAATGGATGAAGGAATAAAGAAAATGTGGTGTATATATATACATACACATATATATATACACACATACATACATAAATACAATGGATCATAACTCAGACATCAAAAAGAGTGAAATCCTCTTATTTGTGGAAACACGGATGAGCCTGGAGGACGGTATGTTGCACGAAATAAGTCAGGCATAGAAAGACAAGTACCACATGATCTCGTTCATATGTGAGAGATAAAAACAAACAGAAAAAACACACAGTGATTTCTTAGAAATAGAGAGTAGAATAATGGTAACCAGGGACTAGGAATGTAAGGGGAAGGAGAGGTTAGGGAGAGGGTTAACAAATACAAAATTAGATAGGAGGAATAAGTCCTACTTATTAATATTACTTGTTGTTTATACAATAAACAACAATTTATTATATATTTCAAAATAGCTGGAAGAGAGGAATTTGAATGTTCCCAGCACAAAGAAATGTTAGAGGTGATAGATACCCAATTACTCTGACTTGATCACTATACATTGTATACATGTATCAAATATCACATGTACTCCATAAATATGTATACTTATTATGTATCATTCAACATTTAAAATAAAATTTAAAAATATATATGCAACATTTAAAAAAAACATGGCAACTGCTAAATACCTATAAATAAAAGAAGCTGAAAAGAATTTGAGGGGGACCTCTTAGTCCCAGAAACAGATTTACAATGAAGCCAACGAAACTAAAGTTTCAGGGCGCCTCCCTCACCAGCCTTTTTGAAGGCCAAGGATAAACTCTATAACAGTGTTGTATTTGTAATTTTGTATCTTTTCTCTTCAAGGGGCCCCTCAAATTGTACAAGATTCAAGATCCACAAAAACTGGATCCACCTTTGATAGAACCTTAACATTTGGAAGATTTTCCTTCAAACAATGAAGTTTTATATGACATAAATTATATTTCTTTCCTTGGATCCAAACTACTATAATATTTAGTGAATAATATGATAAACGTTTATCAGTTTTCTACTTCAATAATTAACCTATAGGCAAAATACAATACTTTAATTGAAGTTATAGAACAAAATGTAACTGTTACACATCTTGACAATATAAAATAACAATACAACTAAAAAAATTATGACATAGGAAGAGAGACAGAGAATAATTAACGTATCAGTATTATCAAAGAGGGATATCTTTGATAATCTTAGATGGTGTAGAGAAACCATCTAAAGCTGACAATAAGAATAGAGGTTTTTTTTTTGTTAACTACATGAACAAAAATGTGTTTAACTACAGTCTGCAGCTAGAGGGTGACACGGCTTGGATCTGTGTCCCCACCACATCTCATGTCAAACTGTAGTCTCCGATGTTAAAGGTCGGGGGGTGGTTAGGTCATGGGGATAGGTTTCTCGCGAGTAGTTTAGCACCATCTCCTTGGTACTGTTCTCCTGATAGTGAGTCAGTTCTTGCTAGATCTGGTTGTTTAAACATGTACAGCATCTTCCCCTCTCTCTCTTGCTCCTACTCCCGCCATGTGAGACCCCCTTACTGCCCCTTCACCTTCAGCCATGATTGGAAGCTTCCTGAGACCTCCACAGAAGTGGAAGCTGCCGTACTTCCTATACAGCCTGCAGAACCATGAGCCAACTGAACCTCTCTTTCCTATAAATTACCCAGTCTTGCTGGGTGGGGTGGCTCACGCCTGTAATCCCAGCACTTTGGGAGGCTGAAAAGGGCGGATCACCTGAGGTCAGGAGTTCGAGACCGGCCTGGACAAGATAGTGAGACTTCGTCTCTACTAAAAATACAAAAATTAGCTGGGCATAGTGGTGCGAGCCTGTAATCCCAGCTACTCGGGAGGCTGAGGAGGGAGAATTGCTTGAACCTGGGAGGCGGAGGTTGCAGTGAGCCAAGATCACGCCATTGCACTCCAGCCTGGGCAACAGAGCAAGACTCTGTCTCAAAAAAATAAATAAAATAAAATAAATAAATTACCCAGTCTCAGGTATTTCTTCATAGCAGTGTGAGAACAAACTAATACAGAAGGGTCAAGGAAAGTGGGTGATGTTATAAAAGCAGTAAATTTCTGATCTTTCGGAATCCCACCATAGACATTGGTTTAAAGATGATAAACCAAGGGAAAAGGCAGAAATATTACTAAGGGCAGAAATATTATTTAAAGATAAAATAACAATCATGAGAATGACCCAGTTAGAAAGTATTATTATCAATGATGCTTGAGTTGAACTAAACTATGGAAGAAAAAAGGAAAGGAAATATTTATGTTTCATTATATAACTTTCTATAATATTTTAATGTTTTATTTGTGCACATGCTACTTGTAAAATTTTAAACAGTTTTAAAACCATGTGTACAAGGTTTTCTTTATAGTGTTGTTTATAATTGTGGGAACTGGAAATAATCTAAATCCCCACGGGGAAATAAATAAGAGAGTGATTAAAATAACTTAAATTGATTTTATGTATTTACTAATATGAAAAGATCTCCATGCTATATCTTTTTTTATGTTAATAAATCCAGATGCTAAATTACATGGACATCATGATCATTTATCTATGTATTTATTTTTGAGATAGACTCTTCTTTTTAATCCTTGTTTTGTTTTGTTTTGTTTTTGAGACACAGTCTTGCTCTGTCGCCCAGGCTGGAGTGCAGTGGCACGATCTTGGCTCACTGCAACCTCCACCTGCCGAGTTTAAGTGATTCTCCTGCCTTAGCCTCCTGAGTAGCTAGGATTACAGGCATGCACCATCACACCCAACTAATTTTTGTGTTTTTAGAAGAGACAGGGTTTCACTATGTTGGCTAGGCTGGTCTTGGACTCCTCACGTCAGGTGATACTCTTGCCTTGGCCTCCCATAGCGATGGGATTATAAGCGTGAGCCACAGTGCCCAGCCTGAGATAGGGTCTTGTTCTGTTGTCCAGGCTGGAGTGCAGTGGCATGAACATGGCTCACTGCAGCGTCCAACTCCTGAGCTCAAGCAGTCTTCCCACCCTAGCCTCTCATGTAGCTGGGATCACAGGTACCCTCCACCACTTCCAGCTAATTTTTAAAAATTTTTGGGGGCCGGCCGCGGTGGCTCACACCTGTAATCCCAGCACTTTGGGAGGCCGAGGCGGGCGGATCATGAGGTCAGGAGATCGAGACCATCCTGGCTAACACAGTGAAATCCCGTCTCTGCTAAAAATACAAAAAATTAGCCAGGTGTGGTGGTGGGGGCCTGTCTTCCCAGCTACTCGGGAGACTGAGACAGGAAAATGGCGTGAACTCGAGAGGTAGAGCTTGCAGTGAGCCAAGATCGCTCCACTGCACTCCAGCCTGGGCCATGAGCAAGACTCCATCTCAAAAATAAATAAATAAATAATTTTTTTTTGTAGAGACAGGGTTTCACTTTGTTGCCCAGGCTGGTCTTGAACTCCTGGGCTCAAGCAGCCCTCTCACCTCAACCTCCGAAAGTGTTGGGATTATAGGCGTGAGCCACTGCATTCGGCATGATCCATTCTTTAAAATTCTGTGTTGTGTATGTATGTGTATTTGCCAAAAATACATATTCTAAAATGTTAATTATTATATCCAGGTGATAAGCATGAGGGTGATTTTTTTTTTCCTTTCTGTTTTTTTAGAGACAGGGTCTCATTCTGTCCCCAGGCTGGAGTGCAGTGGCATGATCATAGTTCAGTGTTACCTCAAACTCCTGGGCTCAAGTGATCCTCCCACCTCAACCTCCGGAGTAGCTAGGACTACTAGCACTCGCCACCATGATGCCTGGCTAAATTTTTGCTTTTTCTTTTTTTGTAAAGATAGGGTCTTGGTGTGTTACCCAGTCTGGTCTCAAACTCCTGATCTCAAGAGATCCTCCTGCCTTGGCCTCCCAAAGTGCTGGGATCACAGGCATGAACCACCATGCCCAGCCTTATTTTTTTTCCTTTTTACTTATCTAGACTTTCTTTCTTTTCTTTTCTTTTTTTTTTTTTTTTTTTTTTTTTTTTTTTTTTTGAGGTGGAGTCTCCCTCTATCACCCAGGCTGGAGTAGAGTAGCACGATCTTGGCTCACTGCAACCTCCACTTCCTGGGTTCAAGCAATTCTCCTGCCTCAGTCTCGCTGAGTAGCTCGGACTACAGGCCACCATGCCCAGCTAATTTTTTTTTTTTTTTTTGTATTTTTAGTAGAGACGAGATTTCACCATGTTGGCTAGGCTGATCTCAAACTCTTGACCTCAGGTGATCCGCCTACCTCAGCCTCCCAAAGTGCTGGGGTTACAGGCGTGAATCACCATGCTCGGCCACTTGTCTAGACTTTCTAAAATTTTCTATGAATAATCTAAATTATTTTGCATCAAAAAGAAAAACAAGTTATTTTAATATGTTTTTCCATACTAATGCATTCCTCATTCCTCCCAATTGAAACAAAGCCACAAAGATTCTATTTGTCATTCTTGTCACAACTGAATACTTATTTGAGTGAAAATCTGTTTGACATCACCCTTAAATCAAAGTGGTCAGGTGCAAAGACATCCCTCAACGCACAGTGATAACACGATTTCACAGCAGAAGGCAGATAAAGAGAGCATCATTTGCTAGCTACCTGAGGCAGCAGTGACATCCATTTCTAAAGTCAAGGAGAGGAGGATCTAAATCATCACAGCTTGACAACAAAGCACAAGCTGAGTTTGTGAGAGGCATTTTCATTGTCTGGGATGCTCATTTCAAATTCCTCTGGGAAGGCAAAGTTACTGCTGCTAAATTTTGTAACATCTGAAATTCTGTGACTTTTACAACCATAAAGAACAGTCCTACAAATCTTGATAAGAAAGCTTGCATCGACTTCATCATTACAACAGATTTAAAGGTGAGAAAACAAAGGCAAACGATAGGTACTAACCCTCTAGTGGAAGTTCCAATCCAAAGCATGTTCATTATCATTACCAAAGCTTGTAGCAAGAGGGCCCCAGAGAATTTTCCTCTCATTTAGAACATTTTGCCTTCACACAAAAGGCTGCTGTGTGTTTCAGAATTCAAAAAGAGACTTTACAGGTAACCACAACACACTTCCATCAAATTTCACTTATATTTTTTAGCCTTGACCTGCCTAAACTTAATCAGATATTTCTGAGAACCGGAAGCAATTTAGAAACTCAAAATAGTGTTTACTCCAAACTGAAAAATTCTGCAAAAGGAAGTGTTGAAATAATAAGAATGGTAACATTTATTGAACTTTTCCAATGTGCCAGACACTATATTAAGTATTTCACACACACTTTTCACAGTTCCTCACAAAACCTTATGAAATAGTCAGTAATATTATCTATATGCAGAAGATCATATTTTCTAAATATGGCCACAACAGTATCTCTCATCCCAAATACTTTCCCACAATGTGATCTTGCCACTCCTCCCATCAACAAGCTGGACCCTTGGTCTCCGCCCTTTGAATCCCAGTAGGCTTTAACCACTTGAGTATAGCAGAATGAGGTCATTAACTTTCAAGGCTAGCTCAGAAAAGGCCATGCAACTTCTACCAGACCCTCTTGTGATGTTTGTTCAGGGAGAAACCAGACACCACGCCACTTAAGAAGCTCTACTACCAGGATGTAGTGGCTCACACCTGTAATCCCAGCACTTTGGGAAGCCAAGGCAGGAGGATCGCTTGAGGCCAGGAGTTCAAGACTGCAGTGAACTATGATCATGCCACTGAACTCTAGCCTGGGCAACACAGTGAGACTCTGCCTCTAAAATAAATAAATTAATTTTTCAAAAAGAAGTTCTACTACCATTAGGCCACATGCTGGAGAGGCCACGTGTAGGTGTTTCCAACCAATGGTGTCAGCCTAGCCACTGGCCAACAGCCAGCCTCCACTGCAAACCATGGGACGTCCATCTTGGATTCTCAGGCCAGTCAAGCCTTCAGATGCCTGTATCCCAGTCGATATCTGAATGCAACTGTATGGGCGAGTTGCAAGAATTTCCCACCTGAGTCCTCTCTGAAGTCCTGACCCATGTTTTACGCTTGTTTGAGTCCGTTCTTACATTGCTATAAAGAAAACCTGAGGGCTGGGTAATTTGTAAAGAAAAGAGGTGGCTGGGCACTGTGGCTTACACCTGCAATCCCAGCACTTTGGGAGGCCAAGGTGGGTGGATCACTGGAGGTCAGGAGTTCAAGACCAACCTGGCCAACATGGTGAAATCCTGCCCCTACTAAAAATACAAAAATAAGCCAGGCATGGTGGTGGGTGCCTGTAGTCCCAGCTACTCGGGAAACTGAAGCAAGATAATCACTTGAACCCAGGAGGTGGAGGTTGCAGTGAGCCAAGATCACGTGACGGTATGCCAGCCTGGGCAACAGAGCGAGACTCTGTCAAAGAAAAAAAAAAAGAAAAGAAAAGAGGTTTGATTGGCTCACAGTTTTGCAGGCTGTACAAGAAGCATAGTGCTGGCATCTGCTTCTGCTGAGGCTTTAAGGAGCTTACAATTATGATGGAAGGTAATGGGGAGCCAGCATGACACATGTCTCATGAGAATGGGAGCAAGAGAGAGAGAGGGAGGAGGTGCCACACTCTTTTAAACAGCCATATCTTGCATGAACTCAGAGTGAGAACTCACTCATTGCTGTGAAGAGGGCACCAAGACATTCATGAGGGATCTGTCCCCCTGACTCAAACACTTCCCGCCAAGCTCCAGTCCCTCCAACACTGGGGATTACATTTTAACATGAGATTTGGAGAGGACCAAACATCCAAACCGTATCATTCTGCCCTTGCCACCTCCCACAAAATTCTCATGTTCTTCTCACATTGCAAAAGGAGTCATCCCTTCCCAATAGTCCTGCAAAGTCCTAACTCATTCTAGAGTCAACTCAGTCAAAAGTCCAAAATCTCATTTGAGATTTTCCATCTATGAACCTGTAAAATAAAAAACAAATTATTTACTTCCAAGATACAATCATGATACAGGCATTGGGCAAACATTACCGTTAAAAGGGAGAAACCAGACAAAAGAAAGGGGCTACAGGCCCCCACACAAGTCTGAAACCCAGCAGGGCAGTAATTAAATCTTAACTCTCCAAAATAATCTTTTTTGACTCCATGTCTTGCATCCAAGGCACACTGGTGCAAGTGGTGGGCTTCCAAGGCCTTGAGCAGCCATAATGCTGTGGCTTTGCAGGGTTCAGCCCCTGTGACTGCTCACAAGTTAAAGTCTGGTGCCTGTGGCTTTTCCAGGCTGAGAGTGCAAGCTGCTGAGGGCTCTACCATTCTGGAGTCTGGAAGACAGTGGCCCCCTTCCCACAGCTCCACTAGGCAGTGCCTCAGTGGGGACTATGATGGGGTGGGGATGCTGCAACTTCACATTTCCCCTTGGCACTGCCCTTGTAGAGTCTCTCTTTCAGGGATCTGGCCCTGTGGCTGGCTTCTGCCTGGGCACCCAGGTTTTCTGATGCACCCTCTGGAACCTAGGAGGGAAGCTGCCAAGCCTCCTTTACTCTTGCATTCTGTGCACCTGTAGACTTAGCATTAGGTGGAAGCTTCCAAAGCTTACAGTTTATGCCCTCCAGAGTGGTGGCTCAGGTTGTACTTGAGGCCCTTTGAGCCACAGCTGTAGCTGGAACATCTGGGATATAGGGATTAGTGTCCCGAGGTTGAGCAGGGCAATGAAGCCCTGGGCCTGGCCCCTGAAGCTATTCTTTATTCCTAGGCTTCTGGGCCTGTGATGGAAGGAACTGTCTCCAAGGTCTCCGAAATGCCTTCAAGGACCTTTTTCCATTGTGTTGGATATTTGCACTTGGCTCCCTTTCAGTCACACTAATCTCTCTAGCAAGTTGTTGCTCCACAGCCTGCTTTTTCTACCACCAGGATAGGCTGCACATTTTCCAAATTTTTATGCTCTTCTTCCCTTCTAAATGTAAGTTCATTTCTTTGCTCCTGCATCTGATCATAGATTTTTAGAAATATGCCACCTCTTGAAGGTTTTGCTGCTCAGACATTTCTCCCACAAAATACCCTGGGTCAGCAGTCCCTACCTTTTTGGCAACAGGGACCAGTTTCGTGGAAGACCGTTTTTCCACATATTAGGGAGGGGGGATGGTTTCAGGATGAAACTGTTGCACCTCAGATCATCAAGCATTAGATTCTAATAAGGAGTATGCAACCTAGATCCCTCGCATGTGCAGTTCACAGTAGGGGTCATGTTCCTGTGAGAATCTAATACCACCCAGGAGGCAGAGCTCAGGTGGTAATGCTTGCTTGCTCACCACTCACCTCCTGCTGTGCAGCCCAGTTTCTAACAGGCCACGGAGCAGTACTGGGGTCTCACTGTGTTACCTAGGCTGGTCTCACACTCCTGGGATCAAGCAGTCCTTTGACATTGGCCTCCCAAAGTGCTAGGATTACAAACGTGAACCATTAGGCCCGGTCAGTCATCACTCTTAAATTCAAACTTCCACAGATCCCTAGGGCATGAACACAGTGCAGCCAAGTTCTTTGCTGGGGCATAACACAGGTGACCTTCACTCCAGTTTCTAATAACTTCATCATTTCCATCTGAGACTTACTCAGCCTGGTCTACACTGTTCATATTTCTATCAGCATTTTGGTCATAGCCATTCAGCCAGTCTTAAGAAGTTCCAAACTTTCTTTCACCTTTCTGTCTTCTTTTGAGCCCTTCAAACTCATCCAAACTCTGCCTGTTGCCCAGTTCCAAAGCCACTTCCACATATTCAGGTATCTTTGTAGCAATGCTTTACTCCTTAATACCAATTTTCTGTTAGTCCGTTCTTGTGTTTCTATAGGGAAATATCAGAGACTGTATAATTTATAAAGAAAAGAGGTTGAATTGGCTCACAGTTGTGCAGTCTGTACAGGAAGCATGCTGCCAGCATCCACTCCTGGTGAGGGCCTCAGGAAGCTTACAGTCATGGTGGCAGGAGACAGGGGGCCAGCATGATACATGTCCCACAAGAACAGGAGCAAGAGACAGAAAGGGAGGAGGTGCCACACTCTTTTAAACAACCAGATCTCATGTAAACTCAGAGTGAGAACTCATTTATTACTGCAAGGACGGCACCAAGCCATCCATTACGGATCTGCCCCCATGTCCCAAACACCTCCTGCCAGGCACCACCTCCAACACTGGGGACTACATTTCAACATGAGATTTGGAACAGAAAAAACATCCAAACCATATCAACACAATAAGTTTATGGTGATTTGCTACACAACAACTGTAACAAGAACACCCCATTTTGCAAATAAAGAATCTGAGGCTTAATGAGTGACTTTCCCAAAGCTTAACCATCATTTTATTCTGCTCCAAATGTGCTAACAAATTTTATGCCATGCAGAAGAAATCCTTCTCAAGGTTCATGTCCATTTCAGCATATCCATCAGCAGAACACACTGTCAAAGGAAATGGACTTCACTGAAGTGGAAGCAATCTATTTTACTTGCATTTTGGATGAGGCCATTTTCTATGTTTCCACCTATTGATCCATTAACTAAAACATGTAAAACTGCTTAAATATTACTTGCAGTATTACAAGGATAAGTGCCTACAAACTACTGTAGGCAAGCATCCTAATAAGAGAAACTCCCAGGAGATGACTTAACAGTTATCTCTCTTTCTCTAAAATTGCTTCTAGCTGGCTGGGTTGAAGTTTCAAAGGTCAGTTCTTTCAGAATGTTCTCAAGGCATGAGCTATATGACTAATACCCTGTGAAATTTTAGAGATAAGTTTAAAACAAATTTTATAGAACTTGGTTTGAAGAATAAAATGTATGTGAAACATAAGTGAGAAATGAGTGAAACTTAAAGTTTTTGTGAAGTTTTAAAATGCTTTGAAGTTTTAAAATGCTTTTGTGAAGTTTTAAAAGGCATTGAACTCAGTGCTGCCCTTGTTATAGCAGAAAGCAAAACCGAACCAAACTCAACTGACACCACCCACAGAGGGAGTATTTAAACCAGCCCTTGCCAAGGAGAAGCACCGATTCCAGTGGTTGTAACTTGAGTTTCTGCAAGCCTCACTACTGCCAGCTGAAGTGCTCTGGCACCCCAGACTAATGTGAAAGGCAGTCTAGGCCACAAGGACTGCAACAGCTAGAGGAATCTTAGTGCTGAACTGGGCCCAGAGATAGTGGACTAGGGGGACATGCGACCTACTGAGACAGCAGCCAGGGCAGCCAAGGGAGTGCTGGCATTGTCCCTCCTCTAAACCCAGGCTGCATAGCTTGCAGCTCTGAAAGAGCTTGAGGAGAGGAGAGGGAAGGGTAGGTAGGACTTTGTCTTGCATCTTGGATACCAGATAACCCACAGCAGGGTAGGACAGCAGTAAGAGTTGCGAGGCCCCCTTTCGAGGCCCTAGATCCCAGACATTTCTAGATATACCCTGGGCCGGGAAAGAATCCACCACCTTAAAGGGAAGGGCCCATTCCTGGTAGGATTCATGACCTGCTCACTGAGGAGCCCTTGGGCCCTGAATAACCAGCAGCAATACCCGGGTGCTATGTCAAGGGCCTTGAATGAGACACTGAGACTTGCTGGCTTGAGGTGAAACTCAGCACATTACAGGTGTGGTGGCTATGGGGCAAAACTCCTTTTGCTTGAGAAAACTGAAGGGAAAAGTAAAAATGACTTTGTCTTGCATCTTAGGTACCAGCTCAGCCGGAGGAAGGTAGAGACCCAAGTGGGTTCTCAGGGTCCCCCATTCTCGGACCTGGCTCTTGGATGGCATTTCTGGACCTGCCCTGGGCCAGAAGGAAGCCCATTCCCCCTGAAAGGTGAGTCTTAGGCCAGGCTGACTAGAGATACTTCAGATCTTAAGGGAATATTGGCAGTAGTCTGGCAGTACTCCCCATGGGCCTGAGGTGGGATTGGCCACAGGGTAAGGCTCCTCTGCCTTTGGGAATGAGTGGGAAACACTGCATCTTGTGGTTTGAGTGCCAGTTCAACCACAGTACAATAGAACACAAAGTAGACTTCTAAAGTTTTTGACTCTAGCCACTGTCTCCCAGGCAGCATCTCTGAACCTACCCTGGGGCTAGAGGAAATCACTGTCCTGAAGGGAAAGACATAGGCCTGGCTGGCTTTGCCACCTGTGGACTGTAGAGCCCCACAGTTTTTAGCGAAATAGGTGGTAGCCAGGGAGTAGTTATAGTAGGCCTTGGGTGAGAACCAGCTGTGCTGGCTTCAGGTCTGACCCAGCACAGTTCTAATGGTGGTGGCCACAGGAGTGACTGTGTCATTCCACCCCCAGCTCCCAGTGGCTCAGAACAGAGAGAGTCTCTGTTTGGGAGAAACTAAGGAAAGACAACAAGAGTCTGCTTGGTAATCTAGAGAATTCTTCTGGATCTTGTCTAAGATGATCAAAGCGGTACCTCTACAAGTCTGCAACAACCACAGCATTACTGGGCTTGGTGTCCCCCCTAAAACAGATACAGCCTAGATCACAAAACACAAGTTCTTTTGAATATCTGGAAAACCTTCCAGAGAAGGACAGGCACAAATAAGGCCAGACAGTGCCAACTACAATAAATACCTAACTCTTCAATGCCCATACATAGACAAACATCTACAAGTATCAAGATGATCCAGGAAAACATGACCTCACAAAATGAACTAAATAATGCACCAGGGATAATCCTGGAGAAGCAGAGATATGTGACTATATCAGTTCATTTCCACACTGCTATAAAGAACTACCAGAGACCGGATAATTTATAAAGACAGAGGCTTAATTGACCCACTTTTGCATGGCTGGGGAGGCCTCAGGAAACTTAAAATCATGGCAGAAGGTGAAAGAGAAGCAAAACACATCTTACATGGCAGTGGGGGCTGGAGTAATGACAAACACATTTAAACCATCAGATCTCATGAGAACTCACTATCATGAGAACAGCATGGGGGAAATCACAACCCATGATCCCATCACCTTCCACCAGATACCTCTCTTGACACAGGAGGATTACAATTTAAGATGAGATTTGGGTGGGGACACAGAGTCAAACCATATCATTAAGTCCTGGCCCCTCTCAAATTTTATATTCTTCTCACATTTTAAAACCAACCATGCCTTCCCAACAATCCCTTAAAGTCTTAATTCATTCCAGCATTAACTCAAATGTCTAAGTCCAAAGTCTCATCTGAGACAAGGCAAGTTCCCTCCACCTATAAGCCTGTAAAATCAAAAACAAGTTAGTTACTTCCAAGATCCACTGAGGGTATTGTGTAAGTGTTCCCATTCTAAATGGAAAAACTTGGCCAAGACAAAGGAATCACAGGACCCATGCAAGTCTGAATCCCAGCAGGACAGCCACTAAATCTTAAAGATCCAAAATAATCTCCTTTGACTCCATATCTCACATCCAGGACACAGTGATGCAAGAGAAGGGCTCTCAAGGCCTTGGACAGATCAGTGTGGCTCTACAGGGTACAGCCCCTGCAGGTGCTTTCATCGGCTGGCATTGAGTGTCTGTGGCTTTTCCAGGTGCACAGTGCAAGCTGTGGGTGGATCTACCATTCTGGGGTTTGGAGGACAGAGAAGAGCTCACAGCTTCACTCGGCAGTGCCCCAGTAGGGACTCTGCATGGGGACTCCAACCCCACATTTCCCATCTGCATTGCCATAATAAAAGTTCTTCATGAGGGCTCTACCCCTGCAATAGACTTCTGCCTAGACAACCAGGCATTTCCATACATCCTCCGAAATCTAGGTGGAGGCTTCCAAAGCTCAACTCTAGTCTTCTGCACACTCACCAGCCTAATGGCACATGAAAGTCACCAAGGCTTAGGGCTTGCACCCTCTGAAGTAACAGCCTGAGCTGTACCTTGGCCCCTTTTAGCCATGGCTGGAGCTGGAGCAGCTGGGACACAGAGCACCATGTCCCAAGGCTGCATAGAGCAGAGGAGCCCTGGGCCTGGCCCATGAAACCATTTTTCTCTCCTAGGCATCCAGGCCTATGATGGGAGGGGCTGCTATGAGGATGTCTGAAATGCCCTTGTTAGAAACAAATGCTCAGTGCTGCAAAGAAGATTCAGCACTCTGGCAAAAAAAAAAAAAAAAAAAAAAAAAAAAAGCTTTCTCAGCAAGGCAATTTACTTCTGCAAAAAGGTGCCACTCATGCCAGATGTGGTCGCAAGAGCACACCGAGCAGGGTGAGGCAGGGGTCATTTTATCCCTAATGCAGCGGCTCCTGTAGCTGTGTCCTTTCCCCATTGGCTGGAGTCAGACAGCACAATCTAAGCTGACCCAGTTGGCTACTGTTTAAAATTGAATAGGGCTAGTTATGCAGGAAGGGAGAGGATGTCTGTTAGGGTGCAGTAAAGGTAAGAAGGATAGTTTCGGTGGGAAGGTCAATTACAGAGCTCATAATCAAGGAATAGATGTGAGTTCCAGATTAGGACTGGTGGGGAAAGTTGTTTACCATAACTAGGGGCAAGGAGGCACAAAGAATGAGAAAGTTAGGCTTGGAAAATCAAGATCAAAGAACCAGGAAGCTGAAAAATCTAACTCTTTGAAGAGGAACTCACTGTACCTAATACCCTGGAGACATTTTCCCCCATTGTCTTGGCTATTAACATTCTGCTTCTCTTTACTTATGCAAATTTCTGCAGCCAGCATGAATTTCTCCCCAGAAAATCAGCTCTTCTTTTCTACCACATGGTCAGGCTGCAAATTTTCCAAACTTTTATGCTCTGCTTCCCTTTTAAACATAAGTTACAGTTTCAGACCATCTCTTTGTGAATGCCTATGATCATATGCTTTCAGAAAAAGCCAGATCACATCTTGAATGCTTTGCTGTTTAGAAACTTATTCTGACAGATACCCTAAATCATCTCTCTCAAGTTCAAAGTTCCACAGATCTCTAAGGCAGGGGAAAAATGCTTCTAGTTTCTTTGATAAAGCATAGCAAGAGTGACTTTTTCTCCAGTTCCCAGTAAGTTCCTCATCTCCATCTGAGACCACCTCAGCCTGGACTTCATTGTCCACAATAGTATCAGCATTTAAGTCACAACCATTCAACAAGTCTCTAGGAAATTTCAAACATTCCCATATCTTCCTGTCTTCTTCAGAGCCCTCCAAACTGTTCCAATCTCTGCTCATTACCCAGTTCCAAAGTCACTTGACATTTTCAGGTCTCTTTATAGCAGTGCCCCCAGACTCCTAGTACCAATTTTCTGTATTATTAATAGTTTGTTTTCACACTGCTATAAAGAACTACCTGAAACTAAGTAAGTTATAAGAAAAAAAAAGATTTAATTGACGCACAGTTCCACGTGGCTAGAGAGGCCTCAGGAAACTTACAATTATTGTGGGAGGTGAAAGGGAAGTAAGGCACGTCTTACATGGCAGCAAGAGTTGAGGGAACTGCAAAACACTTTTAAACCATCAGATCTCATGAGAACTCATTCACTATCACAAGAACAGCATGGGGGAAACTGCCCCCATGATCCAACCACCTCCCACCAGGGCCCTCCCTCAACACGTGGGGATTACAATTCGAGATGAAATCTGAGTAGGGACACAGAGCCAAACCACATCAGTGACCTTTCAGAGAGAGAATCCAAAATAGCTGTTTTGAGGAAACTCAAAGAAATTCAAGGTAACATGGAGAAATAATTCAGAATTCCATCAGATAAATTTAACAAAGAGATTGAAATAGTTTTAAAAGAATCAAGCAGAAATTCTGGAGTTGAAAAATGCAATTGGCATACTGAAGAATGCTTCTGAGTCTTTTAATAGCAGAATTATCAAGCAGAAGACAGAATGACTGAGCTTGAAGACAAACTATTACAATTACAATATTTGAAAATATTATCAGAGGAGACAAAAACAAAAGAATAAAAAACAATGAAGCAGGCTGGGCATGGTGGCTCATGCCTGTAATCCCAGCACTTTGGGAGGCTGAGGTGGGCAGATCACCTGAGGTTGGGATTTCAAGACCAGCCTGACCAACACGGAGAAATCCCATCTTTACTAAAAATACAAAATTAGCCAGGTGTGGTGGCACATGCCTGTAATATCAGCTACTTGGGAGGCTAAGGCAAGAGAATCACTTGAACCCAGGAGGCAGAGGTTGCAGTGAGCCAAGATCTAGCCATCGCACTCCAGCCTGGGCAACAAGAGCAAAACTCCATCTCAAAAAGAAAACAAACAAACAAAAAAAAAAGATGAAGAAGAGGTAGAGAAAGAGATGGGGTAGAAAGTTTATTCAAAGGGATAATAACAGAGAACCTCCCAAACCTAGAGAAAGATATCAATATCCAAGTACAAGAAGGTTATAGAACACCAAACAGATTTATCCCAAAGAAGACTACCTCCAGGCATTTAATAATCAAATTGCCAAAGGTCAAGGACAAAGAAAGAATCCTAAAAGAAGCAAGAGAAAAGAAACAAATAACATACAATGGAGCTCCAATATATCTGGCAGCAGACTTCTCAGTGGAAACTTTACAGGCCAGGAGAGAGTGGCATGACATATTTAAAGTGCAGAAGGAAAAAAACTTTTACCCTAGAATAGTATATCTGGCAAAAATATCCATCAAATATGAAGAAGAAATAAAGACTTCCCCAGACAAACAAAAGCTGAGGGATTTCATCAACATCAGACCTGTCTTACAAGAAATGCTAAAAGGAGTATTTCAATCAGAAAGAAAATGATGTTAATAAGCAATAAGCAATCATCTTCAGGTACAAAACTCATTAATAATAGTAAGTACACAGAATATTATAACTCTGTAACTGTGGTGTTTAAACTACTAACATCTTAAGTAGAAAGATGTGAATAGTTTAGTAGTAGTAGTAGTAATTTATGTGAAAAGATGAACCGAACAAAAAATATTAACTTCTTTTTTTTTCTTTTTTTCTTTTCTTTTCTTTTTTTTCTTTTTTTTTTTTTTT
>NW_016828033.1:359145-361984 GCF_001698545.2 Rhinopithecus bieti
TGTCTCGGCCTCCCAAAGTGCTGGGATTACAGGCTTGAGCCGCCGCGCCTGGCCAAAAAATATTAACTTCAAGACATAGACAGTACAAATAAGATATGAATAAATAGTAACAACAGAAAGTTAAAACATGGGGGGACAAAGTTAAGGCATAGAGTCTTTATTAATTTTATTTTTGCTCATTTGCTCATTTGTTAATGCAAACAGTGTTAAGTTGTTATCAGCTCAAAATAATGCGTTATAAGATAGTATTTGCAAGCCTTATGGTAATCTCAAAACAAAAACTATATAACAGATACACAAAAAAGAAAAAGCAAGAAACTAAATTATATCACCAGAGAAAACCACCTTCACTAAAAGGAAGATAGAAAGGAAAGAAAGAAGAAAGAGAAGACCAGAAAACAAATAACAAAATGGCAAGGGTAAGTCCTTATCCCCCATAATAACATTGAAGATGTTTTTCCTTTGCCCCATCTACTGAGAGAATGGAGATCATTGTAGCAATCAGACTATCGACATTCCAGAAAATGTTGGCATTACTCTGAAGGGATGCACAGTTACTGTGAAGGGCCCAAAGGAGCCCTATGGTGTGACTTAATCACATCAATGCAGAATTCCGTCTTCTTGCGGGGGTTGGGGGGCGGGAGGAGAGGGATTTACTGGCAAGATGGCCAAATAGGAATAGCTCCGGTCTGCAGCTGCCAGCAAGATCGACGCAGAAGGTGGGTGATTTCTGCATTTCCAACTGAGGTACCCGGTTCATCTCACTGGGACTGGTTGGATAGTGGGTACAGCCCACAAAGGGCGAGCTGAAGCAGGATGGGGCATCACCTCACTTGGGAAGCACAAGGGGTCAGGGAATTTTCTCCCCCACCCAAAGGAAGCCATGAGGCCCTGAGCCTGAGGAACTCCGGTACAGATACTGCGCTTGTCCCGTGGTTTTTGCAACCCACAAACCAGGAGATTCCCTCCGGTGCCTACCCCACCAGGGCCCTGGGTTTCAAGCACAAAACTGGGCAGCCATTTGGGCAGACACCAAACTAGCTGCAGGAGATCTTTTTGTCCATACCCCAGTGGTGCCTGGAACACCAGCGAGACAGAACCATTTACTCCCCTGGAAAGGAGTGCTGAAGCCAGGGAGCCAAGTGGTCTAGCTCAGTGGGTCCCACCACCATGGAGCCCAGCAAACTAAGATCCACTGGCTTGAAATTCTCACTGCCAGCACAGCAGCAGTCTGAGATGACCTGGGACACTCAACCTTGGTCAGGGGAGGCGCGTCCACCATTGCTGAGGCTTGAGTAGGTGGTTTTACATTCACAGTGTAAAGAAAGCCACTGGGAAGTTTGAACTGGGCGGAGCCCACTGCAGCTCAGCAAGGCTGCTGTGGCCAGACTGGCAGATTTCCCTTCTCTGGGTAGGGCATCTCTGAAAAAGAAGGTAGCAGCCCCAGTCAGGGACTTATAGATAAAACCCCCATCTCCCTGGGTCAGGGCACCTGGGAAAAGGGGCAGCTGTGAGCACAGCTTCAGCAGACTTAAACGTCCCTACCTGACAGCTCTGAAGAAAGCAGTGGACCTCCAAGCATGGTATTCAAGCTCTGCTAAGGGTTAGACTGCCTCCTCAAGTGGGTCCCTGACCCCCATGCATCCTGACTGGGAGACACCTCCCAGTAAGGGCCAAGAGACACCTCATACTGGAGAGTTCTGGCTGCCATCTAGCAGTTGCCCATCTGGGACGAAGCTTCCAGAGGAAAGACCAGGCAGCAATCTTTGCTGTTCTGCAGTCTCCGCTGGTGATACCC
The DNA here is from genome assembly GCF_001698545.2 of Rhinopithecus bieti. Classification (NCBI taxonomy): domain Eukaryota; kingdom Metazoa; phylum Chordata; class Mammalia; order Primates; family Cercopithecidae; genus Rhinopithecus; species Rhinopithecus bieti. Next base: position 360,944 of record NW_016828033.1, read on the forward strand.
AGGCAAAAAGGGTTGGGAGTGGACCTCCAGCAAACTCCAGCAGACCGGCAGCAAAGGGGTCTGACTGTCAGAAGGAAAACTAACAAACAGAAAAGAATAGCACGTCCACTCAAAGACCCCATCTGAAGGTCACCAACATCAAAGACCAAAGGTAGATAAATCCACAAAGATGGGGAGAAACCAGTGCAAGAAGGCTGAAAATTCCAAAAACCAGAGTGCCTCTTCTCCTCCAAAGGATCACAACTCCTCGCCAGCAAGGGAACAAAACTGGACAGAGAATGAGTTTGATGAATTGACAGAAGGAGGCTTCAGAAGGTGGGTAATAACAAACTCCTCCGAGTAAAAGGAACATATTCTATCCCAATGCAAGGAAGCTAAGAACCTTGAAAAAAAGGTTAGACGAATTACTAACTAGAATAACCAGTGTAGAGAAGAACATAGATGACCTGATGGAGCTGAAAAACACAGCACAAGAACTTTGTGAAGCATACACAAGTTTCAACAGCTGAATCGACCAAGCAGAAGAAATGGTATCAGTGATTGAAGATCAACCTAATGAAACAAAGCTTGAAGACAAGATTAGAGAAAAAGGAATAGAAAGGAATGAACAAAACCTCCCAGAAATATAGGACTATGTGAAAACCAAATGTATGTTTGATTGGTGTCCTGAAAGTGATGAGGAGAATGGAACCAAGTTGGAAAACACTCTTCAGGATATTATCCAGGAGAATTTCCCCAACCTAGCAAGGCAGGCCAACATTCAAATTCAGGAAAAACAGAGAACACCACAAAGATACTCCTTGAGAAGAGCAACTCCAAGACACATAATTCTCAGGTTTGCCAAGTTTGAAATGAAGGAAAAAATGTTAAGGGCAGCCAGAGAGAAAGGTCGGGTTACCCACAAAGGGAAGCCCATCAGACTAACAGCAGATCTCTCTGCAGAAACCCTACAAGTCAGAAGACAGTGGGGGCCAATATTCAACATACTTAAAGAAAAGAATTTTCAACCCAGAATTTCATATCCAGCCAAACTAAGCTTCA
>NW_016828033.1:363183-404562 GCF_001698545.2 Rhinopithecus bieti
AGCAGATCTCTCTGCAGAAACCCTACAAGTCAGAAGACAGTGGGGGCCAATATTCAACATACTTAAAGAAAAGAATTTTCAACCCAGAATTTCATATCCAGCCAAACTAAGCTTCAAAAGAGAAAGAGAAACAAAATCCTTTACAGACAAGCAAACGCTGAGAGATTTTGTCACCACCAGGCCTGCCTTACAAGAGCTCCTGAAGGAAGACTCAACATGGAAAGGAACAACTGGTACCAGCCACTGCAAAAATATACTAAATTGTAAAGAACATTGGCACGATGAAGAAACTGCATCAACTAATGAGCAAAACAACCAGTTAGCCTCATAATGACAGGATCAAATTCACACACAACAATATTAACCTTAAATGTAAATGGGCTAAATGCCCCAGTTAAAAGACACAGACTGGCAAATTGGATAAACAGCCAAGACCCATCAGTGTGCTGTATTCAGGAGACCCATCTCATGTGCAAAGATACACATAGGCTCAAAATAAAGGGATGGAGGAATATTTACCAAGCAAATGGAAAGCAGAAAAAAAGCAGGAGTTGCAATCCTAATCTCTGATAAAACAGACTTTAAACCAACAAAGATCAAAAGAGACAAAGAAGGCCATTACATAATGGTAAAGGGATCAATGCAGCAAGAAGAGCTAACTATCCTAAGTATATATGCACCCAACACAGAAGCACCCAGATTCATAAAGCAAGTCCTTAGAGACCTGAAAAGAGACTTAGACTCCCACACAATAATAGCAGGAGACTTTAACACCCCACTGTCAATATTAGACAGGTTAATGAGACAGAAAATTAACAAGGATATTCAGGACTTGAACTCAACTCTGGACCAAGCGGACCTATTAGACATCTATAGAACTCTCCACCCCAAATCAACAGAATATACATTCTGCTCAGCACCTCATTGCACTTATTCTAAAATTGACCACATAATTGGAAGTAAAACACTCCTCAGCAAATGTAAAAGAACAGAAATCACAACAAACTGTCTCTCAGACCACAGGGCAATCAAATCAGAACTCAGGATTAAGAACCTCACTCCACTCAAAACTGCACAACTACATGGAAACTGAACAACCTGCTTCTGAATGATTACTGGGTAAATAACGAAATGAAGGCAGAAAGAAAGATGTTCTTTGAAACCAATGAGAACAAAGACACAATGTACCAGAATCTCTGGGACACATTTAAAGCAGTGTGTAGAGGGAAATTTATAGCACTAAATGACCACAAGAGAAAGCAGAAAAGATCTAAAATTGACACCCTAACATCAAAGTTAAAAGAACTAGAGAAGCAACAGTAAACAAATTCAAAATCTAGCAGAAGACAAGAAATAACTAAGATCACAGCAAAACTGAAGGAGATAGAGACATAAAAAACCCTTCAAAAAATCAATGAATGCAGGAGCTGGTTTTTTTGAAGAGATCAGCAAATAGATACCACTAGCCAGACCATGTATTCAGACCATCCCAACAGCTTTATAGTTCTCTGGTACAATCTTGCCTGGTATTCACGCCCTTGAGTAATCCCTTTCACACTGAATGGGGCTGACTCATATAACCAACAGGATATTGAGGATATGATGGTGTGTGCATTTCAAAGTTAGGTCATAAAAGTCATTGCACCTTCCAACTTGCTGTCTCTCAGATCACTCGCTCTGAAGGAAGCCAGCTGCCATGTCATGAGATATGTAAGCAGCCCTATGGAGAGGATTACTGTAAGTGAGCAAAATTCCTCACCTGTTATTGAAAGTAGATAAATCAAATTGCTTAAAGTAGATAAATCATGAAACAGTAGTATAAACATATTATTTCGGAATAGTAGATATAACCACCTGTAATCCCAGTACTCTGAGAAGTCACGGTGAGCAGATTGCTTGAGGTCAGGAGTTTGAGACTGGTTTGGGCAACATGACAAAACCCTGTCTCTACCAAAAAAAAAAAAAATTAGATGGGTGTAGGTGCATGCACCTGTAATCCCAGCTATTTGGGAGGCTGAGGTGGGAGGATCACTTGAGCCCACGAGGTCGAGGCTGCAATGAGCTGAGATCACACCATTGCACTCCAGCCTGCATGACAGAGCAAGACTCTGTCTCAAAAAAAAAAGAAAAAAGGAATAGTACGTATAATTAACAATCAATTTAAAATAAAATGGTGAAAATAATAATAATTTAACAATAATTTATGTAATTGATATAATCAATAAAAATTCTATTTGATGTTAATAGTAATGGCAGATGTACAGGTGAGACTATCAGAGATATCATGGGACAAAATAGAAGGTAAAGGAAGGAAACTAACTATATTAATCACCTATTTTGTGAGTAAAATGAGGTTCTGAGAGAAAGGGCAACCCAGCCAGCAGATTGCAGAGCCAGTATACACATCCGTATTTATCTGACTTGAAGGTCAAAGTCTTTTCCACTGTATCAAGTAATTGACCAAGACACACCAGCTCTCAGAGCAGCAGAATGTTTTCCACATTTTTACTGATGAATAATTAATAACATAAATTATGTTTGTATTGCAAAGTTTATGGAAATTTGATACCCCTTTTTACATTTTATATAAATTTATTGAGTTGTAACACTGCTTGATGCCAGGTAAAGCAAATATAAATCTGGGTTCAGAAACTCACATGTACAACAAATTTAACTTTCTGGATATTTTTTAAACTCAGCTTAATGTCCCTAGGTGCTCCATTAGCCTGATGGCAGAAATTAAATCTCAGGTAATTCTGGGTTGTCCCACAAGTACACTTTCCTTCAGAGTTGTGCTGAAGTTCTAAGGAGGATGGGAAGGGGCTAGGAAAATGGCCAGTCCTTTGCCCATCTATCCTCTGGCATTCTCCCATTCCTGCCCCAGGATGTCAGTCCACACAGGTAGCTGGTGCATCACTCCTCATTCTTCTCAGTGAGGTCCTTGAAGCTTGGGCAGCTCTCCCTTCTACTTCTTTACCTGTCTCAGGCACTCTAGACTTCATTACTCTATTTCTGCACCTCTGAGCTGCAGAAAACTCCTTGATGCTCTTGAAAATCCCACCTGCCTAGAAACCTTGTGTGGCCTCTTCTCCTCTGTGGCATTATCATTGCCTGAAGGCCCTTTCCAGAAAGCAAATCACAAGTTTTTTTTCTGTTCTCAGACCCACAACTCTGTGTGTGGTTCTATCATTTCCCCTTTCAGACTCAGCCAGGAATTGGGAAAGGCAGAGTACTATGCCCCTTTCTGGGGCCCCACCAGCTCTGAACTGTCCTTTCTTCTCTTTCAAGTCTCCTCTTTCTCCCTAGTGTGCAGAATCTGAGGGAGTAAAAAGACATGTTCTGACCCATCAGGTTTTTTCCACACCATGAGTCTTAAACTTTGAAAAGGCTTTACTCTTCCTTCTGCAACATTTCTTTCCCAGTCTACCTACCCAAACTGGGAGGAATAAGAAATACTCATAAAAAATCATGGTTTTCCACACAGTGGCTTATCAAAAAAAATCATGGTTAACATTTCAACCTATATGATGCTACCGTATAGGTACTAGTGCCACATGCTAGAAATACAAAGAAAAATGTGATTAAATTCCTGCTGTCAGGATGTGTCCAGGGTCACATTGTTAGTAGATGGATACGAAGAAAAAAAAAACAGCATTGATGATACAGTATTCAGTGCAATATTAGAACTATTTATAGACAAGAGAAATATGATTGGGTGGAGGGAAGGGGGAAGTACTTAGAAAAGTTTTCCAGTGAAAAACTCAACCTGCTTTTGGCCAAGGTCGGGAAGGCATTTCAAGTGGGAAGAACAGCATATGCAAAGGCATGGAAGCCCAAGAGACTGTGATAACTTTCAAGAGAAACTTTCAAGTGGTGTGGTTGGAGACTAGGTTGTGTAAGGAAGAGGATGCGAGAACAGAGAGGAGCAGTAGGTGAGCCAGGATCAAAAGGATACCATACTAGAAAGCTACATTGCAGCCCGAAGATTATTTACAGGCATCGTATAATTTTAGGCTGGAAAATAGTATAATCTGTTTTGTGTTTTTAAAGATCACTCTAGCAGAATGTGAAGAACTGAAGTGAGAAGAATATTAAAATCCAGATAAGAAATAGAAGAGCCCAAGTTAAGGCAATGACAGTGGGGATGGGGAAAAAGGAGGAAGTTCATTCACAAGATATTTTTGAGGCAAAATTATAGAACTTGGGGTAAGAGAGTGAAAGAGAAAAAGGAATTTAGGATAACTCCCAAAATCCTGGGTTGAGTGCCCAAGGAAATGATGATACCATTCACACAGAAAGGAGCATGTGAGGAAGGGCAGGTTTGGGCAGAAGTGGTCAGGGCTCGGGTGGGCAGGAGATTGATACATTCACATTTTTTTCATTCATCAATCATTTCATTTTAATCGTTCACTTGGTTCAGATTTTGAATTTTTATTTATTATTTTTAAAATAATTTCAACTTTTATTTTAGATTCAGGAGATAACACACGCAGATTTGTTACATGGGTGAATTGTATGGTGCTAAGGTTTGGGGTGTGACTGAACTCAGCACCCAGGTAGTGAGCATAGTACCTGATAGTTTTTCCACCCTCTCCCCCACTTCCTACCTCCCCTACCTTGTAGTCCCCAGTGTCTATTTTTTCCATCTTTGTGTCCATGTGTGTCCAGTGTTTAGCTCCTGCTTATAAGTGAGATCATGCGATATTTGGTTTTCTTTTTTTGTTTGTTTGTTTGTTTTTGAGACGGAATCTTGCTCCGTTGTCCAGGCTGGAGTGCAGTGGCGCCATCTGGGCTCACTGCAAGCTCCGCCTTCCAGGTTCACTCCATTCTCCTGCCTCAGCCTCCCCAGCTCCTACAGCCGCCCACCACCATGCCCGGCTAATTTTTTGTATTTTTAGTGGAGACAGGGCTTCACCGTGTTAGCCAGGATGGTCTTGATCTCCTGACCTCGTGATCCACCCGCCTCGGCCTCCCAAAGTGCTGGGATTACAGGCGTGAGCCGCCGCCCGTCTTGGTTTTCTGTTTCTGCTTTAATTCACTTAGGATAATGCCCTCCAGCTGCATCCATGTTGCTGCAGAAAAACATGATTTCATTCTTTTTAATGGCTGCACAGCATTCTTTGGTGTATAGGTACCATATTTTCTTTATCCAATCCACTGTCAGTGGGCACCTAGGTTGACTCCATGTCCTTGCTATTGTGAGTAGTGCTGCAATGAACATGCAAGTGCATGTCTTTTTGGTAAAACAATTTATTTTCTCTTGGATATATACCCAGTAATGGGATTGCTGGGTTGAATGTCAGTTCTAAGTTCTTTGAGAAATCTTCAAAAAACTTTCCACAGTGACTGAACTAATTTACATTCTTACCAACACTGTATAAGTGTTCCATTTTCTCTGCAGACTCACCAGCGTCTGTTGTTTTTTGGCTTTTTAATATAGCCTTTCTGACTGGTATGAGATAGTATCTCTTCGTGGTTTTGATCTGAATTTCTCTGATAATTAGTGATGTTGAGCATTTTTTTCCATGTTTGTTGGCTGCTTGTAAGTCTTCTTTTGAAAAGTGTCTGTTCATGTCTTTTGCCCAGTTTTTAATTGGGTTATTTGTTTTTTGTTTGTTGAATTGAGTTTCTTACAGATTCTGGATATTAGATCTTTGTCAGCTGCATAGTTTGTGAATATTTTCTCCCATTCTGTAGGCTGTCTGTTTAGTCTGTTGATAGTTTCCTTTGCTGTGCAGAAGCTCTTTAGTTTAATTAGGTCCCACTTATCAATTTTTGTTTTTGTTGCAATTGCTTTTGAGGACTTAGTAATAAATTCATTCCTAAGGCTGATGTCCAGAGTGATGTTTCCTAGGTTTTCTTCTAGAATTGTTATAGTTTAAACTTTTATATTTAAATAAATAATCCATCTTGAGTTAATTTTTGTACATGGTAAAACGTAGGAGTCCAGTTTCATTCTTCTGCATATAGCTAGCCAGCTATCCCAGCACCCTTTATTGAATAGGGAGTCTTTTCCCCATTGCTTATTTTTGTCAACTTTGTTGAAGATCAAATGGATGTAGGAGTGTGGCTTTATTTATGGTTTTCTATTCTGCTCCACTGGTATATGTGTCTGTTTTTGTACTGTACCATGTTTTGCTTACTGTAGCCTTACAGTATATTTTGAAGTCAAGTAATGTGGTGCTGACAGCTTTGTTCCTTTTGCTTAGGATTGCTTTGGCTATTTGGGCCCTTTTTTGCTTCCATATGAATTTTAGAATAGCTTTTTCTAGTTCTGTGAGAAAGGACATTAATCAGAATAGCATTGAACCTGTAGATCGCTTTGAGTACTGTGGTCATTTTAATGATATTTATTCTTCTAGTCCATGAGTGTGGAATGTTTTGCCATTTGTTTGTGTCATCTATGATTTCTTTGAGCAGTGTTTTGTAGTTCTCCTTGAGACCTTTCGCCTCCTTGGTTAGATGTATTCCTAGGTATTTTATTTTTTATGTGGCTATTGTAAATGGGATTGTGTTCTGATTTGGTTCTCAGGTTGAACATTATTGGTATATAGAAATGCAAACGATTTTTATACATTGATTTTGTGTCCTGAAACATTACTGAAGTCATTTATCAGTTCCATTAGCCTTTTGGCAGAGTCTGTAGGGTTTTCTAGGTAGAGAATAATATAATCTGAGGAAAGATAGTTTGACTTCTTTTCCTGTTTGGATGTCTGTTTCTTTCTCTTGCCTAATTGTTCTGTCTAGGATTTCCCAGATTTTTTTTTTTTTCCTCCTCCAAGATGGAGTCATGCTCTGTCACCCAGGCTGGAGTGCAGTGGCATGATCTCAGCTCACTGCAACCTCTGCCTCCCAGGTTCAAGAAATTCTTCTGCCTCAGCCTCCCAAGTAGCTGGGATTACAGATGCCCGCCACCACACCCGGCTAATTTTTGTATTTTTAGTATAGACGGGGTTTCACCGTGTTAGCCAGGCTGGTTTCAAACTCCTGACCTGAGATCTACCTGCCTCAGCTTCCCAAAGTGCTGGGATTACAGACGTGACCCACCACACCTGCCCCCAGATTTTTTAAATATATAAAAAGATACATATTAAGGAATCATGCTTTCTACCCTGACTCTATCCACCCCAAACTACCACCTGCAACAAGTATTACTTTTATTGGTTTCTGGTACATTCTTCAATTACTTTCAACATATTGCCTTCTTTTTTTCATTTCAAGTTTTAATGAAAGTTTGTATATAAGATTACCTCATTCCTGCATCTTCTCTATTGTTTCTTCCTTGTATTTGCCCTTTTCCTTTCCTACTTGGTGTGATGTTCCTTTCCATTCAAGGACCGTTTTGTGGTCTTTGTCCAGTTTTAGCCTAGTGATAACCACTTTGCTGGGGTGAATTCTTACATGGATGGTTGTGCCATTAGCCTTTTCCCGCTGCACCCATTCAATGTAGATGACGTATTTCTTACTGTAAACCTGGATGACTTTGCCAATTTGCTGACCTTTATAGTGTCCTCGTACAACCTGAACTTCATCATCTTTTCAGATGGGCATGGATCAAACATTGTACTTCTGTCTCAGCTCTGTGGAAAGAGAGGAAGACATTATCTTCCTGCAAACGTGGGAGGGTTCATTGAAATGCCTTTTGTGGTTCTTACTTTGGTCAGAAGTCACAAAGGGATTGAATTTCGTTTTGGCTCTTCCCACTTCGGTGATGGTCGCAAAAGGGAAGAGCACTTTCAACATATTGGCTTTAATGCAAACAGGTGGATACCTTTCGTAAATAGTTGGATAGATGTTTCTGGGGCTCAAGAGATGTGTTCATTATACACATTGAATCACCAACGCAGGAGTAAGTAATAGTTGAAGATGTAAGCACAGATGAGATCCCCGAGAGAGAATGGGAAACCTAAGGACAAAACTCTGTAGGACACCAGGGATGAATCATGAATACAAGGTAAAAGGGTGAAGACAATAAATTTAAAAGTCTCTTTCCAAGAAGTAAACTATATGCTCCATAGAGAAGTCTATGTTCAGTCACTACTGTTTTTGTGGTGCCTAGCCCAGTGCCTGAAACCTAGTAAGTTCGAAATAACCATTTAATAAAGTCCAGCTCTCAAAGAAGAGAGAGGAGGTAAACTTCAGAAGATTCAGGATAAGAGGAGGATTGCTTAATATGGAAAACTACTTTTTCATATTTATGTGCATGTGAAAAGCAGCAAGAAGAAGAAAGTATTTGAAGGTTCAGCATCTAAGACCACGAAAGAATGATGGCAGGAAGTGAATGAACTCAGTCCCTGTGATGCCCCTTCCTTATAGCTTCTCTTTGCTTCCCTGGAAATGGAAAGGGTGGTCTATCATTAATAATGAAGTTGCCTAATGTCACAGGACTCATTATTCCAAATATATTTGTTTTGTTTTGTTTTGTTTTGTTTTTTTTTGAGACTTGAGACTTTTTGAGTCTTGCTCTGTTGCCCAGGCTGGAGTGCAGTGGTATGATCTCAGCTCACTGGAGCTTTCGTTTCCCGGATTCAAGTGATTCTCCTGCCTTAGTCTCCCAGGTAACTGGGATTACAGGCACTTGCCACCACGCCTGGCCAAGTTTTGTGTTTTTAGTAGAGACAGACTTTCGCTAAGTTGGTCAGACTGCTCTCGAACTTCTGAACTCAGGTGATCCACCTGTCTCAGCCTACCAAAGTGCTGGGATTACAGGTGTGAGACACTACACGTGGCCTATTTGATTTGAATTGGGTAGAAGAGTCCATATGAGGTCATTCCTTGAAAGCCTGACAGTCTCAGACACACCCTGTGAATTTGCTCCACTTGCTTGTACCAAAATGTTTTCATTACTCATATAGATATTGCTAGGCTTTTCTGCTAAATTTGAAGACCTATATTGGTAAAATATAAAATATAGGTTTAAAAACCTGTGTATTGCTTTATATAAATGCATTTCCTAATACCACTAATGTCATCAATTGACTCCTGAATATTAATGATGGCTATAAGTTGGAATACAGCTATAGCTATAATTCTGTTCTAGTGTTGTCTACACCAATAAGGCAATGGAGAATGTAGGCTCACCTAAGAGACACAAATACGTCCTAGCAGTGCTTAGTCAAGTCAATGCATACACCTTATAGCCCAGCTATCCTACTCACATGTACATATCCCAGGAAACTGCCACACATCCATAAGGTACTTGTATAAAGATGCTTGTTGCAGGACATTGTTGGCAATCCAGATGACCATCACTGGGAGAATGGATCAATAAAATATGGTGATGCACACTATGGAATAATATGCTGCAATTAGAAACATTAAACTAAAAGTATGCATATCAATAAGTCTTCATAGTACACTGCAGAGTATAAGAGTAAGAAAAAGAACAGGAACTATATAATAACATTTACATACAATAAAAATATACTTTATATGTTTTAATAGACACATACAAATTCAATTACAGTGACCTCTTATAGGGCAAAAGAATGAGAGCTTGGAATGTGGGTGGAAGGCAATGAATAAATACATACATACAAACATATATGTAAGAGACATAATGGCATGCCATGCCATGCATTGAGGGTGTGTTGATTGTGTGCTGGAGTCAGCTTCTACCAGCTTTTGAGAGCTGATTGTGCACATTTCTTGCCAGGTCTGCATTTAGTAACATCACACTGGTAACTAAAAATCAGCCAGAGTGGGACGCAGTGGCTCACGCCTGTAATCCCAGCATTTTGGGAGGCCGAGGCAGACAGGTCACCTGAGGTCAGGAGTTGAAGACCAGCCTGACCAACATGGTGAAACCCCATCTCTACTAAAAATGCAAAAATTAGCTGGGCGTGGTGGCGGGCACCTGTAATCCCAGCTACTTGGGAAACTGAGGCAGCAGAATCATTTGAACCCGGGAGGCAGATGTTGCAGTGAGCTAAGATCGTACCATTGCACTCCAGCCTGGGCAACAAGAGTAAAACTCAGTCTCAGGAAAACAGTAAGTAAATAAAATTAGCCAGAATGAAAGTATTTACACCATAGAAATCTCAAATGCTACAAATCAAGGCACCTTTTGTTTTCCTGAGGGCCTGTTGTTAAACATTCGCCAGCAAATCACTGCCCCAAAGTCACATTCCTTCTTCCTTACCAGTGATTCTCAGTGTCAAAAAGGTGGTGGTGCGGAGTGATATAGATGACTTGAAAACTTTTGACACGTGTAGCTAATGCAACAAGCCCCGGCTGAAAACCATTGTTCTATACTAAGCTGCCGTTCGAATACTGCAGTTTGTGTCAATATGGCAAGATATCAAACGCCTTAAAAACTAGTTTCCTCTGGACTAGTAATTCCAGTTCTAAGACTTTGTTTTAAGGAAATATCTCAAATATGGAAAATGTTTTATATTCAAAGATATTTATCCAAGTCCTACTTTAATAATGACAAATTGGAAACGACCTAAGTGTGAAAAGGGAATGGTTATGTAAACTAATGATAAATCCAGCATTTAAAATTATATTTATGTGAAATCTTCAATTAAATGAAAAACACCTCTATTGCTGGTTTAAATGAAAAAAAAGCAGAATAAAAATATATACGTAAATATGGTGTGATACTAATCAATCACCCAGGGATCTTGTTAAAATACAGCTTCTGATTCAGGAGGACTAAAGTGATGCCCGGGACTCTGCTTTTTGAACAGAAATAATGCCAGGGCTGCTGGTCTACATACCACTTTTTGAGTAGTAAAGGCATGTAGAATACAATCACGCTCATATAAAAAAATGCATCAGAAAAATAATCTGATGGAAAATTAAAGTGTTAAAAGTATTGAGTTGGGGTCATGAATGAGGGATTTAAAAATGTATATATTTTACTAGAGTTTCCAAACTTTCTATCTTACAGGATTACTTGCTTCTATAGTGTGGTAAAATGACATTAAAAATAATCTGCTGGCCGGGCGCGGTGGCTCAAGCCTGTAATCCCAGCACTTTGGGAGGCCGAGGCGGGTGGATCACGAGGTCAGGAGATCGAGACCATCCTGNCACACTCCACGAACTAGCATGCCATGGCCCCTGCTTGCCCTCCCTGACTCAGTCTCTTCATCTGTGATGAGAGATACCAAATATTCTACAGCAGTGTTCCAACATAGGGGGACCTCATCTCTACAAGAAATTAAAAAATTAATCAGATGTAGTGGTGCATGCCTGTGGTCCCAGCTACTCAGGAGGCTGAAGTGGGAGGATTGCTTGAGCTTGGGAGCTTGAGGCTGCTGTGAGCCATGATCACACCACCACACTCCAGCCTGGGTGACAGAGCAAGACCCAGTATCAAAATAATAATAATAGGCCAGGCGCGGTGGCTCATGCCTATAATCCCAGCACTTTGGGAGGCCGAGGCAGGCGGATCACGAGGTCAGGAGATCGAGGCCATCCTGGCTAACACTGTGAAATCCCGTCTCTACTAAAAAATACAAAACAAAATTAGCCAGGTGTGGTGGCGGACACCTGTAGTCCCAGCTACTCGGAGGCTGAGGCAGGAGAATGGCGTGAACCGGGGAGGCGGAGCTTGCAGTGAGCCGAGATCGCGCCACTGCACTCCAGCCTGGGCAACACAGCGAGACTCCGTCTCAAAAAAAAAAAAATAATAATAATAATAATAATCTGCTTAGAAGGGCCGGGTATGGTGGCTCACACCTGTAATCCCAGCACTTTGGGAGGCCAAGGTGGGCAGGTTTCTTGAGGTTAGGAGTTCAAGACCAGCCTGACTAACATGGTGAAACCCCGTGTTTACTAAAAATACAAAAATTAGCCACGTGTGGTGGCACACACCTGTACTCAGGAGGCTGGGGCAGGAGAATTGCTTGAACCCAGGAGGCAGAGGTTGCAGTGAGCACAGATTGTGCCACTGCACTCCAGCCTGGGTGACAGAGTGAGACTCCATCTCAAAAAATAATAATAATAATCTGCTTAGCCAAGTGTGGTGGCTTATGCCTGTAATCCCAGCTACTTGGGAGGCTGAGCCAGGAGGATCACTGGAGCCTTGGAGTTCAAAGCTGCAATGAGCTATGATTGCACCACTGCACTCCAGCCTAGGTGACAGAGTGAGACCCTGTCTCTAAAATAAAGAAATACATAAGTATAATTTCTAAAGTAAAAAATATGTATTTATGCTTATGCATGTGTAGGTGCAGGGAATATATGGGAAATCTCTATAACTTCCGTTCAATTTCTCTGTGATCCTAAAACTGATCTAAAACATAAATCTGTTTTTAAAAATCTGCTTTAACTTTCTCATAAACAGCATTAAAAATTGAATAACCAAGAAGTCTTGGTTATGTTGATGAGCCCAATTGTACAGCCTGCTTGAGAATCAAGCCTACGTATGTTTCATTCTTTTTTCCCACTTTCTTAATGATGTCTTGAACGTGGGTTTCTGATCCTTTTTACCAAATGCTTTTATATTTTAACCAAAGGAAAAGACATTTAATTGCAACTTTTTCATTTTCTTGCATTTTATCCCTCTCTTGTACTGCATCTTCAACCATGTCCCAGCCCTGAGAGGGAAGGGGTCCTGCAGGACAGGACTGGCTGGAGTTCTACATTACTTGTGATAGTTCCTTATATCCCTAGAACAATAAGACTGCCTAGTGTTACACAGGAGTCCCCTATTTTGGATGCGTAATTTGATTTTTTTTTTTAATTTTTGTAGAGACAGAGTCTCGCTATGTTGCCAGTGTGCTCTCAAACTCCTGGTCTCCAGTGCTTCCCCCTGTCTCAGCCTCCCAAAGTGCCAGCTTACAGGCATGAGCCACCACGCCCAGCCTGGATTTATTACTTTAACTAAAAGTAGTTGTTATTCTCGATCTGAACAAACAGCAGAAAGTTTTGTTTGCAAAGTTGTAGTAAGTAACAGCCAAGAGACTTGGAAAGAGGCTGAGTGGGGCTCATTAGACTAACTCTCTGGGGATCCCAAGTCCCATTAAACTAGAGAGATGAATAGATCCCTTAAGAAAACAAAACTGCAACCCAAATCTTCCAGCCCTGATATCACCTTCACAAAAAGATGTTTACTTCAGAAGGAGCTTGCTGAAAAATGAAGATTTTGAAACACTCTAGACTTTTCAGACCCTTTGAGTTGAATGACGGCTCCAAAGAAGCTATTCTACACTGAGTGACCAGGGAATGCATCTGCCCATTCAGGAAGCTTTGTAAGAAAACAGGTGTTCTCAGAAAATGCCATCAAATTCATGAGAGATACAGATCTCACACCAACAGTGTAGGACCAGTATTTAGAGCCAACAGACAACATTGCAACCTCAGGAAATAACGGTGAGAACCAGTTATCTCCTGCAGTCTTGTGAGCAGTGTGTTTGCAATGGCCTGATTGGGACTCCCCCGGAGGACTGGTAGACACCTGACCCTGGACCTGCCAGGTAATCTCCACCTTGGCACTTCAGGGGCTGGCAGAGCAGCAGTTGCTTCCTCAAACCCTCCTCTTACTGGCACTTGTTTTTATGTTTTGTCAGAAGGTCTGGCACATCAAGGACAGACACTGGGTGTCATTTGTAACTTGAGCCCCACCACCCAAGTCAATGCTGGAACACAGCAGTGGGTAAGCCAATGTTTATTCAGTCAGAGCCATTACGTTACTGACTTGCACTGAGGGACTTTGCCTGGCCTGATCTGCCCAGTGTTGTGCCACTCTGTGCTCTATGTAACTGTCCCCTTGGAAGACACAAAGCTCTGGACAACATGGAGTCTGGGTGAAACTCCAAATGCTTTTGTTTTGAAGGGGAAGATCTCATCCTCCTTCTAAGTGTAGTAGAAGAGCATGAAGGCCAGGCACAGTGGCTCATGCCTGTAATCCCAGCACTTTGGGAGGCTGAGGACCGTGGATCACCTGAGGCCAGGAGTTCGAGACTAGCCTGGCCAACATAGTGAAACCCTGTCTCTACTAAAAATACAAAAATAAGCCGGGTATGGTGGCACACATCTGTAGTCCCAGCTACTCGGGAGGCTGAGGCAGGAGAATCGCTTGAACCCAGGAGGCAGATGTTGCAGTAGGCCGAGATTATGCCACTGCACTCCAGTCTGGGCAAAAAAAAAAAGAGAGACTAAGTTCCTACCGTGGCAGGTCACATCTTCAGGTCATGCATACTTTTCCATGGGGGACTACACAACTGACCCTAAAAACAATGAATGGTCTGAAGTAGATGGTGCAGCCACGTCCAGGCTCTCAGGCTGCCGAGCAAGTCTCCCCTTCACTCATCAAGCATGCAGGATAAAGGAGGAAATGCCTGGGATTCAGGAAGTGGCCTAATTTACTTTGTATCTGGACAGCCAAGAACTAGTGACCTTTGCTTTGAAACGGGAAGAAAAAAAAGTTCATCAGTGTCCCTGGCTAGATGCTATTCCTTGGCTGGTCACAATGCCTTTGTTTATCTGTGGTAAGTTCATGACTCAGCATGAACTTGGAGCTTTTTCTTCTAGTCCCATTCACATCTGACTCTTTATCACCTTAATCTCTATTCCTATATTTCTCCCAATGTGCACCACCCAGGACTTGCCTAAATAATACTCTAATACTCATCCTATTAGTTCCTGATGATGTTTCTGGGCATCATGTTCATGTTGGATTCTGCTTTTGTCATGGGCCACCTGGGCTCATCTTTGAACAAAATGATGAGGCTACAGAAACTTCTTTTTCCAATTGTTTATGGATCTAGACAATGCGAAGCCTAGAATTAGCCCGTGAGAAATAGCCCTAGTTATATCCTCAAAAGCTAGTCAACTATTTTGTGTTCTTTAATAACTGTCAGCAAATGTTAGAGATAACGGTAGTTTATGGAATGACTTAGAGTAATGTAACCTGTGCTCAAAAGAAGGCAAAACCTTTTTAAGGTTTTTGTTTTTTGGGTTTTCTGCTGCTGGAAGCTCTCTAGCAAACCCAACCAGACCTCTGTCTCACTCACTCAAACTCCAGACCATCTCACAGATGTAGACTCTCCCACCAGAGAATGATTGTGGGACAATGCTTCCACCTTGTTGTGAGGAAAAGCAAACTCTCTTCAGATGGACCAATTTCAGACGAGTTGGCATGCTGCCAGCAAGGTTGCTGACCCTTAGGAAATGCTACATAAATGACATGTCCTCAACCACTTGTGTGTCAAACACCCACCCAATCCATCTGTCAAGACATTTGAGGTGTAGCTTACTCATTCAATAAACGTCTGTTAAAGCTGATTATTTCAAGACATTTGTTTTAATTACTGTAGAAAATACAAAGATTAATAAAGAAATTATTGACTCAGTGAGCAAGAAGTCAAAAACAACTATAATAATACAATGAAAATAAGGTGATATATAATAAAATTACGAGAGGTACAGAGGAAAGACATTTATTTGGAAGAGAAGGCTTTATAGAAAAGATAGCATTTATTGAGGAAAGACTTAAAGGATAAATAGGACTTGAAAGGCTGATGATTCCAAACTGAAACAGTGCCATGAGCAAACACACAGTTGTGTGAAAATGGATAAAGAATCAAAATATTGCAAAGAATCTATTATATCCAAAGCTCAGAGTTTGTGGAAGGATATAATGAAAGAAGAACCTTGGGAACAGGTCATTAAGAATGTTGAATATCGGCCGGGCACACTGGCTCACGCCTGTAATCCCAGCATTTTGGGAGGCCAAGGCGGGTGGATCACCTGAGGTCGGGAGTTCAAGACCAGCCTGACCAACATGGAGAAACCCCATCTCTACTAAAATACAAAATTAGCCAGGCATGGTGGCGCATGCCTGTAATCCCAGCTACTCAAGAGGCTGAGGCAGGAGAATTGCTTGAACCCAGGAGGCGGAGGTTGCAGTGAGCTGAGATTGCGCCATTGCACTCCAGCCTGGGCAAAAAGAGCAAAACTCTGTTCTCAAAAAAAAAAAAAAAAAAGTTGAATATCAAGCTCCCACTAAGGAGTGTTGATTTATGCAGATGCTACTTGGGTTTTTCCTTATTTGATTTGTGAGAGTTGTGCTTTTCTCTCACAGATTTCCTCTACTCTTTTTTATTATTCCAAAAACTAGTGAAAGGTATCAAAGATTCTGGCAATGTTTAAACAGCAACACCCTTGAATATGAACTCTTTATGGATGAAGACCCAATATTGGTGTAAACACAAGAACAAAAGTTATTGAAAGCAGGTAATATTAGTATAGGCAAAGGGATTCATTGAGAAATCAGGATAAAAGTTTTGGTTACAAAAAGTAAGAAAGGATACATCTTTGTTCTGAACCTTACTTGGGCCACCTTGCACATCACCACTCTCTGGTCTAACACACAGATGCACCAGAAAGCATACATGAAACAGGTAACCCCAGAGGCTCTGCAGATAAGCCTGAGTAGTCAGTAGTAGGAAGATACGTCCTTCACAGAAATAAAGTACACTTTCAGCCCCCTCTCCTTTCAGTTCCAGGTTGTCCTCAGGTCCCCAACATAACGATTCCTGATGCTGAACACCTTTGATCGGCCCTCCCCAGCAGAGGTCAGAGGAGCCATGGGGAACCGCACCACCGTCACCGAGTTTGTCTTGCTGGGGCTCTCAGAGGCCTGTGAGCTGCAGATGCTCATCTTCCTGGGGCTCCTCCTGACCTACCTCCTCACACTGCTGGGGAACCTGCTTGTCGTGGTCATCACCCTCATGAACAGGTGCCTCCACACCCCCAAGTACTACTTCCTCCACAACTTTGCTGTCCTGGAGATCTGGTTCACCTCAGTCATCTTCCCCAAGGTGCTAACCAACATTCTCACAGGATACAAGACCATCTCCCTCCCAGGCTGCTTCCTGCAAAGTTTCCTCTATTTTTTCTTGGGTACCACAGAGTTCTTCCTCCTGGCAGTGATGTCCTTTGACAGGTATGTGGCCATATGTAACCCTTTGCGTTATGCCACCATCATGAGCCAAAGGGTCTGTGTCCAGCTAGTCCTCTGCTCGTGGATGACAGGATTCCTTCTCATCATTGTTCCAAGTTTCCTCATCCTTCAGCAGCCATTCTGTGGCCCCAATATCATTAACCACTTCTTCTGTGACAACTTTCCCCTCCTGGAACTCATTTGTGCAGACACGACTCTGATAGAGCTCCTGGGTTTTGTTATAGCCAACATCAGCTTACTGGGCACTCTGTCCATGACGGCTACTTGCTATGGCCACATCCTCCACACCATTCTACACATCCCCTTAAACAAAGAGAAGCAGAAAGCCTTCTCCACCTGCTCCTCCCACATCATTGTCATGTCTCTCTTCTATGGCAGCTGCATTGTCATGTACATCCGGTCAGGCCAAAGTGACCAGATGGAAGACAGGAACAAGGTGGTGGCATTGCCTAACACCGTGGTGACCCGGATGCTCAATCCCTTCATCTACACCCTAAGGAACAAATAGGTGAAGCAGGTGTTTAGGGAGCAGGTGAGCAAGCTCCTCTTATAAAGCTGTGTAACAAAAAAAAACTGAAGCTCAGTATCCCCACACAAGCTAAGAGAATATAGGCCCCTTGAAACAACTGAGCCTTTCCCATTCAGAAAAAGCCCCAATGATATGTTTGTATATGATATGTTTCTATGGGATCAGTCACTATGCCATTCAGCATAAACTCTTTGGACTCTCTGGCACTATTAATTAGTGGATTTGAATATTTCTGTTCATTCCATCGGTATCTGCCTGGCTTCCAACAAAATACAAGTTCTTTGAAGGCAGAAACTAGCTCTGTAACTTACTATAAGCCTCAAGTGTCAATCCATTGTCACAGACCATATAGATTCTTAAAAATTACTTGTGTGATGATTGATTGCTTTGTGTCTGTTTCTCCAACATCCTCAGGGGAAAGAACAGTTATCTATTAGTACTGTTCTCATTTAACACTGATAATCCTGTTATGGAAATATATTAGCAAGACATCAAAAATGCTAAAGCTAATATCTTTGCATATAAGCTATTTATGCTCTTTTAGTGTTTAAATTCCTAGAAGTTCCTCATTCTTATTGATAAAGGCTCTTTCATATACTAGTTATATTACCTCTCTGAAGTTTTCTCATCTATGAAATGAGGATGACAATGGCCATTTCAAATAATTATAATAAAAGTCAAATGAGATATTCTATGTAAAATTCCTTAAATAGTGTCTGGTCCTCAATAAATGTTCCTTCCTTTCCTCCAATTATAATCCTACTTTCCCGTTCCCTTTTTTATTTTATTTTATACCAGTTAACAACAAAAGCATTTTTGAAGATTTTATATTCAAAATGTTACTTTAAATTTTAAAGTTAAATACAGTGTTTAACTTATTGCAATTTATTACCAAGATATTCACTATTGCTGAAAACAAAGATAAATCATATCCGCAAATGAACAAATAGTAAACAAGTAACCAAATCAATTAACATTAATTCTTCCAAAGTAATTATCACACAAAAGTCATGTTCAAGTAAATGTGTGGTCTGGTAGACAATAATCTACACCTTTGAAGGATATGAAATCTAACAAAGACGATATGAAGTATGCAAATAATATAATTCAGGGTAGAAATTGATAATGTGTAAGAAAATATCACATGGAACTCTTCAACAACCAATTTGAAAACCAAGACGAAATTTTCCCAGAAAAAAATTCTTTTCAACTGACCTAAGGAGAAATAGAAAACTTGATTAGGGCCAGGCGCGGTGGCTCAAGCCTGTAACTGTATCCTAGCACTTTGGGAGGCGAGATGGCGGATACACGAGGTCAGGAGATTGAGACCATCTGGCTAACACGGTGAAACCCGTCTCTCTTAAAAAAAAAAAAAAAAAAAAAAAAAAAAACTACCGGGGGAGGTGGGCGGGCGACCTGTAGTCCCCAGCTACTCGGGGAGGCTGAGGCAGGAGAATGGCGTAACCCCGGGAGGCGGAGGCTTGCAGTGAGCTGAGATCTGGCCACCAGCACTCCAGCTGGGCGACAGAAGGCGAGACTCCGTTAAAAAAAAAAAAAAGAATTGAAAGCAGGGGCTTGAATAGATCTTTGTACACCCGTGTTCACAGCATCATTATTCACAATAACCAAAAAGTGGTTTTAAAAAATGTCCAACAACAGATGAATGGAAAAATAAAATGTGGCATATAGGTACAGTGGAATATTACTTAGCCTTGAAAGGAATGAAATTCTGATGCATACTATCTGTAATAAACAAATATTAAATCATAGATGAGCCTAGAAAACATTACACAATGTGAAATAAACCAATCACAGAAATATTGTATAACTATACTTATCTGAGGTACGTAGAATAGTCAAATTCAGAGATAGAAAGTAGAATGGTGGTTACCAGGACCCAGGTCAAGGAGGAATGGAGGATTTATTGTTTAATGGGTATAGAGTTTCAGTTTGGTCTCGATTTTTTTTTTTTTTTTTTTAAGATAAAGTCTGACCCTATCTCCCAGGCTGGAATGCATGGCGTGGTCTCAGCTCACTGCAACCTCTGCTTCCCAGGGTCAAGTGATTCTTGTGCCTCAGCCTCCTGAGTAGCTGAAATTACAGGCACACACCACCATGCCAGGCTAATTTTTGTATTTTTAGTAGAGATGTGGTTTCACCATGAGGGCCAGGCTGGTGTTCAAGTGATTTGCCCATGTCCAGAGTTTCAGTTTGGGATGATAAAAAAGTTCTGGAGATAGATACTGGTGATGATTGCCCAACAATGTGAATTTACTTAGTGCCATTTAACTGAATAGTTAAAAATGCTTAAAATAATGCATTTTATGTCATGTATTTTTTACCACAATAAAAATACAGATCTCAGATCAATAAAAACCTAAAACTATGTAATCTTTGACTCCCCTCTTTCTCCAATATCCTACAACCAATCCATTAGCAAACTATGTGGGTTATACCTTCAAAGTATATACAGAACCCTACTATTTCTTACCACTACCACCAGTACCACCTTCGTCCGTGCAACCTTCCATTTCCTCTTGGTTCTCCATCTCCTACCTGCCACCTCTCCCCCATCCACATAGCCCTGAGGGAGGGAGAAGCCACAGGGAAGGGGCAGATGTGCTTGCAGTCAAGACAGATAAGGCCAACAACACACACCATTTCTCTCTGAAGATGTCTTGCTTGAAACAAGCTCTAGGTGGAGGAAAGAGTAAGTTTTAACTTTAAATGAAGTTCAGAATTTTAATAATTACATAGAATTGACAGCTTGATAACAATATTCTATGGACTGATAGTTAATAGAGGACTTTTAAAATTATATAGGAGTGACCAGAAAAATCACTAGACTTGTCCTAGATTTCATCAGGGGTCAAGGAAATGTAACTACATGAACAGGTTTGAATGGTATATAGGAAGAGGGTGGAGTAGAGAATACATATTACAAATAAAGGGTTATTATCCATCATTTACAAAGACAAACAATCTGATAAACAAATGAGATAAAGATATGCATAGACACTTCAGAAAAAAGCAAATTTAAAGGGCCAATAAATAAATTAAAAGATGTCCAATCATGTTAATAGTTAAAACAATAAAAATACAAATAACAGCTCTTAATAATTAATGAAGCATTTTCAGTTTTTAAAAGTAAATTTATACTTTAAAAATTACTCTTGTTTTAATACATACTAAAATATTTACAGAGAAAAGATATGATGACTGGGATTTGCTTCAGAATAATGAAGGCAGGGGAGTTGGTGGTGGTCTAGGTGAAACAGGTATGACTTGGTCATTGTCAAAGCTAGGTCATTACTACATTGATATATGGAGGTTTATTACAAAATATGTCTACTTTTTTTTTTCTTTTTTGAGACAGAGTCTTGGTCTGTCTCCCAGGCTGCAGTGCAGTGACACAATCACGGCTCACTGCAACCTCCGCCTCCCAGGTTCAAGCGATACTCTTGCCTCAGCCTCCTGAGTAGCTGGGATTACAGGCATGTGCCAGCATGCCCAGCCAATTTTTGTATTTTTAGTAGAGACAGGGTTTCACCATGTTGGCCAGGCTGGTATCGAACTCCCGACCTCAGGCAATCCTCTCAAAGTACTGGGATTACAGGCATGAGGCACTGCACCCTGCCAATCTGTCTACTTTTGTACATGTAAAGTATAAAGGAAATATACTTTATAATAGCACAGGGACGTGTATACCCTCTGCGATATTGAAGGTAACACAATCCTCTCCCCTTCTGGATATCGGGAAGAATATTACGGGGGGAAGTATACTCCCTCTGCAATACTGGGAATAATATCATCTTTTTCATTTTGGGTATTAAAATCAATATCACACGGGGAGTGTACACCCTCTGCCGTATTGGAAGTAATATCACCCTTTCCCCTGCTAGATATTAGGAACAATATCATGGGGGGTGTACACGCCCTGTGCTATTGGGAGTAATATCATCCTCTCCTCCCTCTGGGTATTAAAAACAGTATCTCAAGGAAGGGTTTACACACCCTGTGATATTGGGAATATAATCATCGTCTTTCACTCTATTTATTTATTTATTTGTTTGTTTATCTATTTATTTATTTTTTGAGACAGAGTCTCGCTCTGCCGCCCAGGCTTGAGTGCAGTGGCCGGATCTCAGCTCACTGTAAGCTCCGCCTCCCGGGTTTATGCCATTCTCCTGCCTCAGCCTCCCGAGTAGCTGGGACTGCAGGCGCCCGCCACCTCGCCCGGCTAGTTTTTTTGTGTTTTTTTAGTAGAGACAGAGTTTCACTGGGTTAGCCAGGATGGTCTCAATCTCCTGACCTCGTGATCTGCCCATCTCGGCCTCCCAAAGTGCTGGGATTACAGGCTTCAGCCACCGCGCCGGGCTATCACTCTATTTATTTAGGAACAATATCACAGAGGTGCGCACACCTTCTGCAGTATTGGGTGTAATATCACCCTCTCCTATCCTGGATATTGGGGGCCATATAACAGAGGGGATGTACACCCCCTATGATATTTAGAGTAATATTATCCTTTCCTTCCCTGGACGGTAAAAGTAGTATCACAGGGAAGGTGTACACCCCCTGTAATATTAGGAGTAATATCATTCTCTCCCCACCTGGATATTAGGAACAATATCACCGGGGATGGAGGTATACATGCCCTGCAATATTGACAGAAGTATCTTCGTCTCTTCCCTTAGATATTAGGAACAATATCACAATGGAAGAGTACACCTCCTGCGATACTGAGAGTAATATCATCTTCTTTCTTTTTGGATATTAGGAACAATATCACAGGGAGGGGGTTACACCTTCTGCAATACTGGCAGTAACCTCAATCTCTTCCCCCTAAATATTAGGAACAATATCACACAAAGGGTGCATTCATTGCAATATTGGGAGTAATATCATCCTCTCCCCTCCAGGATATTAGGAACAATATCACATGGGGTGTGTACACACCTGCAATGTGGGGAGTAATATCAACCTCTCTTCCCCTGGATATTAGGGACAATATCACAAAAAGTGTGTACACCCCCTGCCATATTGGGAGTAATTCTCTTTCCACTAAGTATTAGGAACAATATCACAAAGGGGGCGTACACCCCTTACGAAATTGGGAGTAATGTAATTGTCTCTCCCCCTGGATATTAGGAACAATACCACAGGGTGTGTGTACACCTTCCACAATATTGGGAATAATATCAACCTCTCCATTTCTGGATATTAAAAACAATATCACAGCAGGAGTGTACACCCCTCGCTATATTGAGAGTAATATCATCCTCTCCCACCCTGAATATTAAAAACAATATCACAGAAGGGGTGTACACCTTCTTCAATATTGGAATTAATATCATCCTCTCTTCCACTCGATATTAGGAACACTATTACATAGTTGGTATACACCCCTTCTGATATTGACAGCAAAATCATCATCCCTCCCTCTAAATATTATTAACACTATCACAAGGAGGGTGGACAATCCCTGCGATACAGGAAGTAAAATCATCCTCTTTTCTGTGGATATTAGAAAGAATATCAAAGGGGGGGTGTACACTCCCTGTGATATTGGGAGTAATACCATCATCTTCTTCCCTGGATTTTTGGAACAATATCACAGGAGTTGTATACCCCTTGCAATATTGAAAGTAATGTCATCCTCTGCCCCACTGGACATTGGGAACAACATCACATGGGGGAGTGTACACCCCCCTGTGCTGTTGGGAGTAATATTTCAGTCTACCACTCTGAATATTAAAAACAACATTACAACGAGAGTACACACCTGAATATTAGGAGTAATATCACAGGGGAATGTACACCCCCTCCACTATTGAAAGTAATATTACCCTCTCACCCCCTGGATATTAAAAACGATATCTTAGAAGGGGTTTACAACTCCTGCAATATGGGGCATAATATCATTCTCTCCCCTCCTAAATACTAAGAACAATATCCCAGGGAAAGTGTACAGCCCTTGCAATATGGGGCTTAATATTACCTTCCCCCAAACTGGATATTATGAATAATATCACAGGGATGTACACACCCTGCGATATTGAGAGTAATATCATTTTCTCCCCTCCTGGGCGGTAAGAACAGTATTACAGAAGGGGTGTACACCCCCTGCGATACTGGAAGTAATATCATCCCCCTCTCATATTAGGAGCAATATCACATGGGTGATGTATGCCTCCTGAAATATTGGGAGTAATATCATCCTGTGTCCCCTAGATATTAGAAACAACATTACAGGGGGGTGTCCAACCCCTGCAATATTGGGAATACTATCATCCTATTTCTACCTGGTTATTAGAAACGATATCAGAGGAAGGAAGTGAACCCCCTGCGATACTGGAAGTAATAGCATCCTCTCCCAACCTGGATATTAAAAACAATATCAAAGAGATGTGTACACCTCCTGCGACGTTGAACGTAATATCAACAACTCACCTTCTGGATATTAAAAAGAATGTCACAGCGTGGATGTACACCCACTGTGATATTGAAATTAATATCATCTATCATCCTCTCTTCCCTGGATATTAAAAACAATGTCACGGGGATTGTGCACCCCTGTGACATTGGGAGTAATATTATTCTCTTCCCATCTGAATATTGAGAACAATATCAAATAGGTGGTGTACACCCCCTGCGATATTAAGTGTAATATCATTCTCTCCTTCCTTAATATATTGGAAGTAATATTATCCTCTAACCTCTGGATATTAAAAACAGTACCACAAGGGGGTCTGTACAATTTCTGCGATATTGAAAGTAATATTATCCGCTACCCCACTGGATATTAAGCACAATATCACAGGGTGCATGTACACCCCTTGCGCTCTTGAATGTAATAGTATCCTCTCCTCCGCTGGATATTAGGAAAATATCACAGGGGGGGTGTACACCCCCTGCGATATTTGGAGTAATATCATCCTCTCCCCTTGTGGATATTAGAAACACTATCACAAGGGGTTGTTCCCTTACCCTGAGATATTGGTAGTAATATCATCCTCTCCCCACCTGAATATTAAAAATAATATCACAAGGGGGGTGAACACTTCTTATGATATCGAAAGTAATGTTATCCTAATTTCCCCTGGGTATTGGAAACAGTATCACGGGGAGGGGATGTAATATCATCATCTCCCCACCCCTTGAATAATATTAAGGACATCACAAGGGAAGTGTACACCCCCTGGGATATAGGGAGTAATATTATAGTCTCCCCCATGGATATAAGGAAAATATGGCAGGGAGTTGTACACTTTCTGCTATATTGAGTGTAATATTATCCAATCCGCCCTCCCGGATATGAGGAAAATATCACAACAGAATGTACACCCCTGCAATATTGCGAGTAATATCATCCTCTCTCTCTGGATATTAGAAACAATATCACAGGGGTGTGTACACCCCTGCGATATTGGGAGTAATATTGTCTCCCTAATATAACCTAATATAACCCTCTCTGGATATTAGTAACAATATCACCAGGAGGTTATACATGCCCTTCGATATTAAGAGTAATATCATTATTTCCCTCCATAGATATTAGAAAAAATATCACAGAGGGGGTGTACACCCCTTGCGATATTGGAAGTAATATCATCTTTACCCACTCTCCATATTAAAAACAGTATCACGGGGGAGTGTACACCACCTGCAATATTAGGATTGTCCTCTCCTTCCCTGGATATTAACAACAATATCACAAGGAAGGTGTACACTCCCTGCGGTATTAAGAGTAATATTATTCTCTCCCTTCTTAAATATTAGGAACAATATCCCAGGGGAGTGTACTCCCCCTTCAATATTGGGAGTAATATCATCCTCTCCCCCCTGGGATATTAAGAACTATATCACAGGGCAGATGTACACCCTCTGCAATATTGACAGTAGTAACATTATCTTTCACCTTACATATTCAAAACAACACCACAAGAAGAGTGTATGCTTCCTGCGATATTGGGAGTAATATCATCTTCCCCCCTTTGGATATTAAGATCAATATCACAGAAGAGCGTACACCCTTTGCAATATTGGCAGTAGTATCATCTTCTCAGCCCTAAATATTAGGAACAATATCACAAAGTAGGTGTACACCTTCTGTGCTATTGGGAGTAATGTCATCCTCTACCGAATGAATATTAGGAACAATATCAGAGGTGTTACGTACACCTCCTGTGATATTGGGAGTAATATTATCCTGCCCCACTCGGATATTAGGAACAATATCACAGGAAAGGTGTACACTCCCTGTGATATTTGGAGTAATATCATGTCCTTTCCCCCTTTAATATTAGGGACAATATCACAGGGGCTTTGTACACTCCTGCTATATTGAGAGTAATATCATCCTCTTACTCCCCTGGATATTGTGAACAATATTACAAGGGGGATTTACACCTTCTGCGATATTGGGAGTAATGCCATCTTCTCAATCTCTGAATATTAGGAACTATATTACGGGGGTGGTGTACACCTTCTGCCATACTGGAAGTAATATCCTCTACCAGCCTGTATATTAAAAACAGTATCACAGGAGAGGTATATATCCCCTGTGATATTGAAACTAATACCATCCTTTCACCTCCTGGATATTAGGAAGAATATCACAGGGGAATGTATACCTCTTGCAATATTGGGAGTAATATCATCGTGTCCCCCCTGGGTATGAGAAAGAATACCACGGGGTGGGTGTACATCCCATTCGATATTGGGAGTAATATCACCTGCTCTTTTCCTGGATATTATGAAAAAAATCACATTGATGTACACCCCCTGCGATATTGAAAGTTATATCATCCTTTCTTCCCCTGGATATTAGGAAGAATATCACAGGGGTGCGGATATGTACACCGTCTGTGATATTGGTAGTATTATTATCCTTTCCCTTCTGGATGTTAAAAACTATATCACAGGGGGTGTGTACTCCCCCTCCCCGGTGATATTGGGAGTAATATCATCGTTCCCCACCTTTGTATTATGAACAATATCACAGGAGAGTGTACACATTCTGCAATATTGGGAATAATATTATACGGTCCCCACCCCAGGATATTACGAACAATATCACAGGAGGGTGTACATTCCCTACGACATTGGAAGCTGAATCATACTCTGCCACCCTCGACATTGCCAACAATATTACAAGACTGTGAACACCCCCTGCGATATTGAAACTAATACCACTCTCTCCCTTCCTGGATGTCACGAACAATATTACAGGGGGGTGTACACATAGGGTGTTTATGATATTGGAATTGATATCATCCTTTCTTCCCCTGTATATTGCAAACAATATCACAGGAGGGTGTCCACCTCCTGAAATATTCGGAGTAATATCATCCTCTCCCCTTTCGGATATTACGAACAATATCACAGGAAAGTGTACGCCCCCTGCGATAGGGGGAGTAATATCATCCTCTCCTCTTCTGGATATTAAGAACAACATCACAGGGAGGTGATATCATCCTCTCCCCCGATGGATATTAGGAACAATATCACAAGGGATTGTACACTCCCAACGACATGGAGAGTAATATCATTCTTTCCCCTTCTGGATATTACAAACAATATCACAAGGGTGTGCACACCCCCTGCGATACGGGGAGAAATATCATCCTCTCTTTCCCTGGATATTATGAACAATATCACAAAGGGGTGTACACCCCGTGCCATATAGGGAGTAATATCATCGTCTCCCCCACTAGATATTACAAACAATATCACAGGAAAGTGTACACCCCAAATGATATGGGAATTAATATCATCCTCTCCCTCCCTGTATATTATGAACAATATCACTGGGAAGTGTCCACCCCCTGCAATATAGGGAGTAATGTCATCCTCTCTTCCCCTAAATATTGCGAACAATATCACAGGGGATGTACACACCCTGCAATGTGAGAATTAATATTATCCTCTTGCCCCCAGAAAATTAGGAACAATATGACAAGTGTGTGTATACCTCCTGCGCAATGGGGAGTAATATCATCCTCTCCCCCACTGGATATTATAAACAATATTACAGGGGGGTGTACACCTCCTGCGATATGGGGAGTAATATCTTTTTCTTCACCCCTGGATATTATGAGCAACATCACAAGGGGGAGCACACTCCCTGCGATATGGAAAATTACTTTCCCCGCCCTGGATATTATGAACAGTATCACAGGGGGGTGTACACTTTCTGTGATATATGAAGTAATATCATCCTATCCCAAACCCAGATATTACGAACAATATCACAGGAGGGTGTACACCCTTTGCGATATGGGGAGTAATATTGTCTTCTCCCTCCCTGGATATTACTATAATATCACAGATGGGTGTACACCTTCTGCGACATGCGGAGTAATATCATCCTCTCCCCTCCTGGATATTACGAACAATATCTATAATAATACTACAAGGTCTACACCCTCTGAGATATAAGGAAAAATATTATTTCACCGTCCCTGAAATATTATGAACAATATCACAGGGGGGTGTACACCCACTGCAATATAAGGAGTAGTGTCATCCTCTCGCCCCCTAGATATTATGAACTATATCACAGGATGGTTTACACTCCCTGCCATATTGAGAGTAATATTACCCTCTTTCTCCTGGATATTAGAAACAATGTATCATATGGGGGTGTACATGCCCTGCGATATTGGGAGTACACGTTCTTCTTTTTGGATATTACGAGTCATTTGGCTGGTGATGTACACTCCCTGCAATATTGGGAGTAATATTATCTTATCCTCTCCTTCCCTGAATATTATGAACAATATCACAGAAAGGTGTACACCCTCTGCGATATTGGGAGTAACATCACCCTGTCCCTTTTTGGATATTACAAACAATATCACAGGGAAGTAATATCATCCACTTCCCTCTTGGATATTACAATGTCACATGGGGGTATGCACTCCCTGTGATACAGGGAGTAATATCATCCTCTCCCCCACAGATATTATGAGCAATATTACAGGAAGGTGTACAATGTTTGCGAATATATCACAGGTGAATGTACAACTCCTGCGATATAAGAAGTAATATCATTTTGTCCCTCCCTGGATACTATGAACAATATCACAGGGGGCATGCACCCCTTGTGATATGGGGAATAATGTCATTCTCTCAATCCCTAAATATTGCAAACAACATCGCAGGGGAGTGTATACATCTGTGATATGGGGAGTAATATTATCCTCTCCCCCCATGGATATTACCAACATTATGACAGGAAAAGTGTACACCCTCTGCGATATGAGGAGTAATATTATCCTTTCCCCCAGTGAATGTTTTAGAGAGTATCACAGGTGGGTGTACACGTTTTCCGATATTGGGAGTAATATCATCCTTTCCTTCCCTGGATATTATGAACAAATCACAGGGGGGTGTACACCCTTTGCGATACGGGGTATAATATTATCTGCCCCCCACCCAAATATTATGAACAATATTACAAGGGAGTGTACACCTCCTGCGATATGGGGAGTAATATCATCCTCTTTCCCACTGGATATTATAAAAAATATCACACGGGGGTGTACACGCCCGGTGATATGGGGAGTAATATTATCTTCTCATTCCCTGGATATTGCGAACAATATCACAGAATAATATCACAGAACAATACCCCTTGCGATATTGGAAGAAATATAATCCGCTTTTCTTTTGGATGTTATGAATAATGTCACAGGAGGTTCTATACTTCCTGTAATATCATTTTCTCCCCACCTGGATATTACAAACAATATTACAGAGTGGTGTACACCTCCTGTGATATTGGGAGTGATATCATCCTCTCCCTCTCTGGATATTACAAACAATATCACAGGAAGGTGTACACCCCTGCGATATAGGGAGTAATGTCATCCTCAACCCCCCAAATGTTACGAACTATGTCACAGAAGGGTGTACAACCTCTGCAATATTGACAGTAATATCACCCTCTCCCCACCTGAATATTATGAACAATATCACAGAAGGGTGTTAACCCCTTGCGATATGGGAAGTAATATCATCCTCTCCCCGCCTGGATATTACAAAAACATCACAGGAAGTTCTAAAGCTGCTACGATATAGAAAGTAATATTATCCTCTCCCTCCCTGGATATTGTGAGTGATATCACAGGAGGGTGTACACCCCCTGCAATAATGAGGTTAATATTTTCTTTCAACCTGGTTACTATGAACAATATAACAGAAAAGTGTACACCCCTGAGATACTGGGGTAATATCATGCTCTTCCCACCTGGATAACAGCAAAAATATCACAGGTGGGTGTACACTCCCTGTGAAACTAGGAATATCATCCTTTCCCCGTCTTGATGCTATGAACAATATCCCAAGGGAGTGTACACCCCCTGTGATGTTAAGATTAAGAACATACTCTCACCCCTGGATATCAAGAACAGTATTACAAAGGGGTGTACACACCCTGCAACGTTAAAAGTAATATCATCCTCTTTCCCTCTGGATATTATGAACAATATCACGAGGGGTGCACAATCTTTGCGACATTGAGAGTAATATCATTTTCTCCCCCAGTGAATATTACAAACAATATCACAGAAGGATGTACACCCTCTGCGATATTGGCAATACTTTTATGCTCCCCCCTTCTCCTGAAAATTAGAAACAATATTACAGGTGAGTTTACACTCCATGCGATATTGGAAGTAATATAATCCTCTCCTCCTCTGAATATTAAGAACAATATCACAGGAAGCTGTACATTCTGCAATACTGGGAGTAATACCACCCTATCCTCCCCTGGATATTATGAACAGTATCATAAGATGGTGTACACACCCTGTGATATTGGGAGAAATATCATCCTCTGCCACCCTGGATATTGCAAACGTTATGACCGAGAATGTACACACAGGGTGTTTATGATATTGCGAGTAATATCAACTCCCCCCTAAATATTACAAACAATATCACAGGGGGGTGCATACCCCCAAAATCCATCTGGGAAAAGAATAATATTACTCCCAATATCGCAGAGGGAGTACACCACCCCCGTCCCCCGCTTAATATTGTACCTAATATCCAGGAAGGGAGAGGAAGGTATTACTCCGAATATAGCAGCGGGTGTACATTCCCCTTGTGATACTGTTCCTAATATCCAGGGTGGGGAAGGGTGATATTACTCCCAATATTGTAGCAGGTGTACACCTTCCCTGTGATATTGTTCCTAATGTCCAGTTATGGTGAGGATGACATTTATCCCCACATCACAGGGCTGTACACCCTCCTGTGATATTGTTTCTAATATCCAGCGGCGGAGAGGATGATATTACTTGCAGTGTCGCTTGGGGTGTACACCCCTTCTGTGATATTGTTCCTAATATTCAAAAGGAGACAGGATATTATTCCCAGTATTGCAGGAGGTGTATATCCCTTCTGTGATATTGTTCCTAATATTCAGAAGGGGAGAAGATGATATCACTCCAAATATTTCAGGGAGCGAACACCCCCTGGGTGATATTGTTCCTAATATCCTAGGGAAAAGGTAATTATGTTACTTCCAATATTCAGAGAAAAGGAGAGAGAGGATGATATTACGCCCAATATTACAGGGGATGAACCACCCCCTGTGATATTGCTTCTAATATTCAGGGTAGGAGAGGATGATATTCTTCCCAATGTCACAGGGATTGTACACCCTTCCTGTGATATTGTTTCTAATATTCAGGGGCACAGAGGATGATATTATTTTCAATGTTGCAGGGGGTGTACACCCTCTTGTGATATTTGGGGGAAGACAGCATGAATATTAGGAACAATACCACAGGTGTTATGTACACCTCCTGCGATATCGGTAGTAATATCATCCTCTCCCCACCTGGATATTATGAATAATATCACAGAAGGGTGATATTATCCCTTGAAATATTGGAAGTAATATCATCCTCTCCCCTCCTAGATGTTACAGATAATATCACAGGGAGTTCTACACCTGCTGTGATATAGAAAGT
The DNA here is from genome assembly GCF_001698545.2 of Rhinopithecus bieti. Lineage (NCBI taxonomy): Eukaryota > Metazoa > Chordata > Mammalia > Primates > Cercopithecidae > Rhinopithecus > Rhinopithecus bieti. The sequence goes on from NW_016828033.1 coordinate 394,616, forward strand.
AATATCATCCTCTCCCTCCCTGGATACTATGAACAATATCATAGGAGGGTGTACACCCGCTGCGATATTGAGGTTAATATTTTCTTTCCACTTGATTACTACAAACAATACAACCGAAAAGTGTACACCCCCTGCGATATTGGGGGTAATATCATGCTCTCCCTTCCTGGACAATAGCAAAAATATCACAGGCGGGTGTACACCCCAGGCGAAATTGGGAGTAAAATCATCCTCTCCCCACCTTGATATTACAAAAATATCACAAGGAGTGTACACCCCCTGCGATATTAAGAGTAAGAACATACTCCCACCTCTGGATATCGTGAACAATGTTACAAAGGGGTGTACACACGCAGTAATAATAAGAGTAATATTATTCTCTTTCCCCCTGGTTATTATGAACAATATCACGAGGGGTATACAATCTTTGTGGCATTGAGAGTAATATCATTTTCTTCCCTAGTGGATATTACAAACAATATCACAGGGGGATGTACACCCTCTGCAATATTTGGAATAATTTTATGCTCCTCCCTGAAAAATTATAAACAATATCACAGGTGAGTGTACACTCCATGCAATATTGGAAGTAATACCATCCTCTCCCCCTCTGATTATTACGAACAATATCACAGGAAGGTGTACACTCTGCGATATTGGGAGTAATAGCACCGTCTCCTCCCCTGGATATTATAAACAATGTCATAGGATGGTGTGCGCACCCTGTGATATTGGGAGAAATATCATCCTCTGCCACCCTGGATATTACAAACGATATCACAGAGAATATACACACAGGGTGTTTACGATATTGGGAGTAATAGCAACTCCCCCCTAAATATTACAAACAATATAACAAGGGGGTGTACACCCCCAATATCCATGGGTGAAGAGGATAATATTACTCCCAATATCGCAGGGGTAGTACAATCTCCCTGTGATATTGTACCTAATATCAAGGAAGAGAGAGGATGTTGTTACTCTCAGTATCACAGCGGGTGTACATCCCCTTGTGATATTGTTCCTAATATCCAGGGTGGGGAAGGATGACATTACTCCCAATATCACAGCAGGTGTACACCTTCCCTGTGATATTGTTCCTAATATCCAATTATAGAGGGGATGACATTTCTCCCAATATCGCAGGGGTTGTACACCCTTCCGTGATATTGTTTCTAATATTTGGAGGCAGAGAGGATGATATTATGTCCAGTGTCACAGAGGGTGTACATCCCTCTGTGATATTGTTCCTAATATCCAAAGGAGACAGGATAATGTTATTCCCAATACCACAGGAGGTGTACATCCCCTTTGTGATATTGTTCCTAATATTCAGTGGGGGAGAAGATTATATCACTCCCAATGTTGTAAGGAGTGTACACCCCCTTTGTGATATTGTTCCTAATATTATGGGAAAAAGAGAATGATGTTACTCCCAATATCGCAGAAAGTGTACACGTGCCCTGTAATATTGTTCCTAATATTCAGGGGGGGAGAAGATGACATTACTCCCAATATCGCAGGGGGTGTACACCAACACGGTGATATATTTTCTAATATCCGGGGAAGAAGAGAAGAATATTATTCCCAATGTCTCAGGGGGTGTACACCCACCCCGTGATATTGATCCTAATATCCAGAAGGAAACAAAATGATATTACTCCCAATATCGCAGGGGGTGCACACTTTTCCTGTGATATTGTTTCTAATATCACAAGAGGGAGAAAAGGACATTAGTCCCAATACTGCAGGGGGTGTACACTCCCACTGTGCTATTGTTCCTAATATTCATAGGGTGAGAGGATGATATTACTTCCAATATCGCTAGGGGTGTACACCCACGTTCTATTTCCCGAATATCCAAAGAGGGAGAGGATGATATTACTCCAAATATCACGGAGGGTGTACACCCACTCTAACACTGTTGCTAATATCCAAAAAGAGAAGGGATGATATTACTTTCAATATCTCAGGGGGTGTACGCCTCTTCTGTGATACTGTTCGTAATATCCAGGGTTGAAAATAACGATATTATGCCCAATTTCACAGGGGGTGTACAACCCCCAGGTGACAATGTTTCTAATATCCAGGTGGAATGAGGATGATATTACTCCCAATATCGCAGGGGGTGTATGCACCTTCTGTCATATTGTTTCTAATATCCAAAATAAGAGAGGATAATATTACACCCAATATCACCAGGGATGTACACCTCCCTTATGATATTGTTCCCAATATTCAGAGACAGAGAGAGAGGATGATATTATGCCCAATATTACAGGGGGTGAACCACTGTTCCTAATATTCGGGGGCGCAGAGGATGATATTATTCCCAATGTCGCAGGGGATTACGCTCCTTCTGTTATATTGTTTCTAATATCCAGGGGAAGAGAGCATAATATTTCTCCCAATATCACAGGGGGTGTACACCCACCTTGTGATATTGTTTTTAATATCCAGGAAAGAAGAGGATACTATTCGTATAAATATCAGAAGGGGTGTAAAACCCCCTGTGATATTGTTCCTAATATCCAGGGGTAAAAAGAATTATATTACTCCCAATATCACAGGGAATGTACATTCACCCTGTGATATGGTTTCTCATATTCAGAGAGGGAGAGAATATTACTCTCAATATCTAAGGGGGTGTACACCCCTCCTATGATGTTAATATCCAGGTGAGGAGAGGATAATATTACTCCTAGTATCGCAAGGGGTGTACACCCCTCCTGTGATATTTTTGCTAATATCCAGGGAGGGAGAGGTTGATACTACTTTCAATATTGCAGGGGTGTACACATCCCTTGTAGTATTGTTCCTAATATCCAGAAGAAAAAAAGATGACATTACTCTCAATATTGCAGCAGTTGTACACCCTCTTTGTGATATTGTTCCTAATATATAGCAGGGAGAAAATATTACTGTCAGTATCGGAGAGAGTGTACAACTCCCCGTGATAATTTATTCCTAATATCCAGGTTCGGAAAGGATGATATTACTTTCAATATCTCAAGGGGTGTACACCTTGCCTGTGATATTGTTCCTAATTTCAACGGGCAAAGAGGATAATATTACTCGCAATATCACAGGGGGTTTACAGTCCTCCTGTGATGTTGTTCTCAATATCCAGAAAGGAGGAAAATGATGTTACTTCCAATAACGTAGGGGATGTACACCTCCACCTGTGATAGTGTTTCTAATATGCAGGAGTGGAGAGGATTATATTCCCAATATCGCAGGTGTTGTACACCTTTTCTGTGATATTGTTCCTAATATCCAGGGAGTAGAGGATAATATTACTCCTAAGATCGCAGTTGGTATACACCTCCCTGTAATATTGTTTCTAATATCCAGGGAAGGAGTGATATTTGCCTTTTTTTTTTTTTTTTTTTGAGACAGAGTCTTACTCTGTCGCCCAGGCTGGAGTGTGGTGGCGCGATCTCGGCTCACTGGAAGCTCCGCCTCCCGGGTTTACGCCATTCTCCTGCCTCAGCCTCCCGCGTAGCTGGAACTACAGGCGCCCGCCACCACGCTCGGCTAATTTTTCGTATTTTTTTAGTAGAGACGGGGTTTCACCGTGTTAGCCAGGATAGTCTCGATCTCCTGACCTCGTGATCCGCCCGCCTCGGCTTCCCAAAGTGCTGGGATTACAGGCGTGAGCCACCGCGCCCGGCAGCGATATTACTCTTAACATCGCAGGGGGTGTGCACTTCCCCTGTGATACTGTTTCTAAATCCAGAGCGGAAGTGGATATTACTCCCAATATCGCATGGTGTGTACACCTTTCCCACCGTGATATTGTTCCTAATATCCAGGGCGAGAGAGGATATTACTCCCACTATCGCAGGGGTTGTACACACACCCCCCCGTGATATTGTTTTTAATATCCAGGGGGGAGAAGATGATATTACTCCCAATATTGCAGACGGTGTACAACGACCCCCCACCCCGGCTGCCAACCGTTGATATTCTTCCTAATATCTAGGAGGGGAGAGGATGAAATTACTTTTAATATCGCAGGACACATACACATCCGTGTGATAATGTTTTTAGTATCAGTGGGGGAGAAGATGATATTGCTTTCAAAATCGTGGGAGTGTACACCCCCCTTTGTGATATCGTTTATAATATCCAGGAGGGGAGAGGATATTAATGCCAATATCAAAGGGGGTGTACACACCCTGCCTGTGATTTATTTTATTCCTAACATTCAGGTGGGTAGGTGGATGATATTACTCCCAATATCGCAGGTGGGGAAAACACCACGCCTGTGATATTGTTCTTAATATCCATTAAGGGAGCAGATGATATTACTCCCAAAATTGCAGTGGGTGTACACCCACCCTGTAATATTGTTCCTAGTATCCTGGGAGGGAGAGTATGTTATTACTACCAATTTCGAAGGGGGCGTAAACCCCCTCTGTGATACTGGTTTTAATATCCAAGAGGAAAGAGAATTATATTACTCCCAATATCACAGGGTACACCCCCCGGTGATATTGTTCCTAATATCTAGCTGGGGGAGAGGATAATATTATTCCAAATATCACAGAGAATGTACATGTTCTCTGGGATATTGTTTTTAATATTTGAGGATGGAGGATGATATTACTCCCAATATTGCAGGGAGTGTACATCCACCCTCTCGTGTTTTTCCTAATATCCAGGGAAAAGAATGATATTACTCTCAATATCACTGGAGGTGTACACACTCCCCTACCCCCCAGTGATATTGTTCCTAATATCTGGGGGGGGGGCGGGGAGAAGGTAATATTACTCCCAATATCAGAGAAAGTGTACATTCCTTCTGCGACATCGTTCTAATATCCAGGGAAGAAGAAGATTATATTACTTTCAAATTTGTAGACGGTGTACACCCTTCCCCTGCTGTGATATCATTCCTAATATCCAGGAAGAGAGAAGACGATATTACTCTCAATATCTCAATATCACAGGGAATGTAAACACCACTGCGATATTGTTCCTAATATCCAGAAGGGGGGGGGAGAAAATTATATTACTCCCAATATCACAGGGGCTGTACACCCCACTGTAATATTGTTCCTAATATCCAGAGTGAGAGAGGATAATATTACTCCCAATATGGTGGGAGGCGTACACCTTCCCTGTGATACTGTTCCTAATATCCAGGGGGAAAGAGTATGATATTACTCCCAATATTGTAGGGGGTGTACACACCCCAGTGATTTTTTTTCTAATATCCAGAAGGGGAGAGGGTGATATTACTCCCAATTTCGCAGGTGCTGTACACCCCCTGTGATATTGCTCGTAATTTCCAAAGAGGGAGATGATATTACTCCCAATAAAGTAAACAGACTGTGTAATATGGGAGAAGGGGGTGATATTACTCCCCATATGGTGGGGGTGGACACCTCCCTGCCATGTGGCTCATAATCTCCAGGTGGGGAGGGGGGGTGATATTACTTTCCATATGGCAGGAGGTGGACATTATCATTATTAATTCATTTTTATAATATTATTAAGACTAATAAACATATTAAAGCAATGACTCAACAAATCTAGCTTTATATTGTTTCACTTATCACTTCTATTTTCCAAAACAACTTTTAATCTTTTTAATTAATTATAAAATAAATTAATAAACATTATTAAATTATTTTTATTTTACTAAATTATAAATTTAATGAAAATTTTTAAATTTTGTAGTGCTTTTTTGGAGAGTATATAATTTTTTTAGAATAGTTTTCTCTTGGAGATACAAAGTACAAGAATTTTCATACTTCATACTCATGGCTTTCATCTTCTTATCCTCCGTATTATATTATGCAATAATTTTATCATATAGATCTTCACTGCCTCTGTAAAGTTTTGTTTGCATAATTCCATTGAGTTTTTCTGCTCGCAATTATGGTTTTTATGCTATGATTTTTCTCACTTTTCTCAGTATTTTTCTAATATTTCCAAATTAATTTTATATAATTGATATAAGTGCCATTTATCTTTCAAATCCATTTTAAAATGTAAACATTAGGAGATTTTTCACAGCTTTGGGTTAGGTTTCTTTTCAGAGAAAGATATTAAGATTTCACATATTAGGCTCTCTCTTTAAACTCCCGAATCAACCCACTTTCTTTGTTAGGAAAGGGTCTACAATTGCAAAGAATTTGGAAGTGATGTGGTTTTTGTCAGACAATCTTAATCTTGCACAAGCAACAGAAAATACTGAATGATTTTTCATCTGTCTATGGATTTTGTAGTCTGCACTGAGTAAGACAGGATATACATAGGCAGGGCGAATACTTGAAAAATATTTTGTCTTTCAAGTACTATAGAAGTCAAACTAAATAATGCAAAAATCTATCTCTGTCTTTAAAGGAAGCATCCTTGGTAAGACTGAAGATTTACTCAGAATGTTCTTTATAGCAAGTGCAAACTCTAAGTGCTACATATAGTAGAAATCAGTCTATCCAAATGAATGTTTGGAACAATTGTTATAAATTCAGATGCAACAGATTTAAACAGATATACCTTAATATCCAACTTCTCAAGCCCTGTTCTGCAAGACATGAGCTTCTGTCATTATCTTAACAAACAGCAGAAAAATAACTTTATCAATGTTAAGAAAAGATACTTTGGGTAACATTACTCTGAGACGGAAAGGCCCTCCTTACAAGGAATTAGTGTTCTGGAGTAAAACTTGGATTTCAAAACCCTAAATTTTAGCAGCACACACCCCCGCCCCCGCCTCCGCCCCTGCTCCCGCTCTGCCACACACACACCCTTAGCTTAAGTTGGCATTTTATCTAAGGTACACTATGAACAATCATTAGTTATGCCCTTGCATTTTATCCTTACTTTCAAAATTCATTTTTAGGCAGGTTTCTTATTCTCCTCACAGGATTATTTCATATCTCACTTTGGTTTCATTTATATCCAGTTTCTTGAAATGTCAATATTTAGATGATAGTCTCTGGCTTCTGCTGAAATAGATCATTTTTCCTATTGAATTTATTTGATCATTTACATGGATTTTAAGTATATAAGCTCACATTTTTATTTTTAACAGAAAATAATAATATGCATGGGTCATTTTATAAAATGTTTTTTAGCAATAATTATATTTCAGAAATATGTTTTTTATTTAAAAATTTCACTTTCTGTGAGCTACCATATTTTCCCATGAAAGTAATGATTTTTCACGTTTAGCAACTCCTTGAATAAGGTAGGTTGTGCTTGCCTAATTTTGGCATGCATTCAAGAATGGATAAATCTAGACTGGCTACAACAAATGTTAGTGAGGATGTGGAATGACCTCTTATGTTGATAATGAAAACGTAACATGGTATAATGAAATTTGAAAAATTTTTTGCAATTTCTTATAAAATTAAATACGCATCTATTCTACAACCACACAATTCTATTCCTAGTTACTTTTCCAAGGGAAATTAAGATGTATGCCTACAAAAGACTTATAAAAATATGTTCATAGCAACTTCATTTACAACAGAAAAACAGAAAATAACACAGAGTTCAATAAGCAATACATACACACATTTTAGTATATTTGTTTAATAGAATACCACTTAATGATAAAAGAAAGAAATACACAACATGGATGAATTTCAAAAACATTCTAAGGTGAAGAAAAAGCTGAGCACAAAAAAATACATACTGTATAATCCCATATATATGAAGTTCTAGAACAGATCAGAGGTTGTTCTGTGCAGGAAGAGGAGGCAGTAAGAAACTTTTGAGTGTAATAAATATGTTTTTATCTTTAAAAGGGTGGGGCTTATACTTGTGTATGCATTTGTAAAATGTATTAAGTTGTAAACCTAAGATTGGTCCATTTCACTGTATGTAACTGTAAGTTTTTAAAAAAGCAAATAAGTGATAAGTTTGATGTTTTGAAATAAACATTAAACTCCATTGAGTAGGTTTCCTTTTATAGTGGTGTATTAGTCCATTCTCATGCTGCTAGGGAGAAATACCCGAGACTGGGTTATTTATGAAGAAAAAGAGGTTTAATTGACTCACAGTGTTGTGTGACTGGGGAAGCCTCAGGAAACTTACAATCATGGTGGTGGAAGACACCTCTTCACAGGGTGGCAGGAGAGAGAAATGTCAGGCCAAGCGGTGGGGGAAGCCCCTTATAAAACCATCAGCTCTCATGAGAACTCACTCACTATCATGAGAACAGCATAGGGATAATTATCCCCATAATTTGATTATCTCCCAAAACACATGGGAATTATGGAAACTACAATTCAAGATGAGATTTGGGTGTAGACACAGCCAAACCATACCAAGTGGTACCTTTGGTATCTTTAAAAATTCTGAAACTATTTTTTATCAACTTAAGCAAATAAATAAGCTTTTGAGAATTACAGGAACCAGATTTCTCACATTTTGAACACAATGTTACCAATGGAAAGGCAGAAGACTAGAATGTACCCTGTGGTGTTTTGTTTTGTTTTTTGACATCAGAGATGATGTATCAATATGCAATCATGGTTTCAATATATGTAAACTATGTGTCTATATCATAGCTCTCTGCAGAAAAGGTCTAGAAATAATAACACGCAAGTACCACTAAACTTATCTACTATTTGCTTATTAAATGCCACGTTTCATTAATAAGAACAAGAATTCCTTAAAGAAATTGCTGATTTCAGAGTTGAAAGTGAGAGTAAGTAGAAGATGGACCTAAAATAACTTTTTGCATCAGAAAATAAGAAAACTTAGTTCTTATGCTAGGTCTTAGTCTGTTCGGGCTACTATAACAAAATACCATGGACTGAGTGTAACAACAGACACTTACTTCTTCTACTTCTGGAGGTGGAGAAGTCCAAGTTAGAGGTGCCATCCAATTTGGATCCTGGTGAGGGTCCTCTTCCTTCTCTTTCCTCTCTGTGTCTTCAGTGATGGAGAGAGAGAGTTCTAGTTTGTCTTCCACTTCTAGTCAGGACACTAATTCCATCATGGGGCCCCACCTCATGACCCAAACCAAATTACCTTCCAAATGCTCCAAATGGCATACCACTGGGAGTTAAAACTTTAACATGTAAATTTGGGGGTGGGGACACAAACTTTCAGTTCGTAATAACAAGACAAAAAATTGTTATAGTGATAAGCAGCAAGGAAAGGGGTATAAAGTACATAATCTATGAGCATAGCTATGTAAACTAACAAACAATAAATAAAAATTTAAAAATAGAATAGAAGTACATCAAAATCAGGCCTGGAGCAGTGGCTCACTTGTAATCCTAGCACTTTGGGAGGCTGAAGCTGGAGGATAGCTTGAGCCCAGGAGTTTGAGACCAGTCTGAGCAACATGGTAAAACCCTGTCTCTACAAAATAATAATAATAATAATTAGCCAGGAGTGGTGGTGCATGCCTGTAGTCCCAGCTACTTGGGAGGCAGAGGTGGGAGGATCAATTGTGCCCAGGAGGTTGAGACTGCAATGAGCTAGGATTACACCATTGCACTCCAGCCTGGATGACAGAGTGACACACCATCTCAAAAAAAACAAATAAAGTACATCAAAAATAATTTTTTGTTTTGTTTTTATTTTTGTTTGTTTGTTTGTTTGGTGGTGGAGTCTTGCTCTGTCACCCAGGCTGGAGTGCAGTGACACAATCTCAGCTCACTGCAACCTCCACCTCTGGGTTCAAGTGATTCTCATGCCTCAGCCTCCCGAGTAGCTGGGATTGGAAGATTTATTGTTTAATGGGTATAGAGTTACAGTTTGGTCTCGATTTTGTTTTTCAAGACCTTGGCCTCCCAAAGTGTTGGGATTACAGGTGTGAGCCACCACGCTGGCCAGTAGTACAAAAATTGTAAAGACGCTGAGTAACTGAGCAAAATTCTGAGATTTTTACTCTGTCTGTTTGCCACTCTTCATAGTCCCTGCCACACCTAATTAAACATTTTTTTTTTTTTTTTTTTTTTTTTTTTTTTTTT
>NW_016828033.1:406378-427542 GCF_001698545.2 Rhinopithecus bieti
AAATATATATATATATATATATATATAGTTCTTTGCTGGTGCAGTGGTTTGCACCTGTAGTCCTAGCTACTAGGGAGACTGAGGCAGCATAATCACTTGAATCCAGGAGTTCAAGGCTGTATTTCACTAAGATCTAGCCTGTGAATAGCCACTTCTCTCCAGCCTGGGCAATAGAGCAAGACCCCATCTCTAAAAATAAAAAATAAAAAAATAAAGAAAAAAGAAATAACTACTTGGCACACTCTTAAGTTAAAGAAATATTTGTAATCTATTAAAGAGCAACTATAGAAACCTAGAGCAAACATCATGCTTTATGGTAAAATGTTGAAAGATTACCTTCTGATATCAGGAATAAATCACTATGCTATCACCCACTTCTACTGTACTAGAGTTTCTAGTCAATGCATTATAGCAAGAAAAAGAAATTAAAGGACTAAATATTGAGAATGGAAGAAATAATGCTATTATTATCACCACTGTTATGCTCTTGGAATTAATAATTTCAATTGATACAAGTTCAGTCCACAAAAAAAAAAGCTTTGTTTTATATGCCAGCAATAAATAGTTAGAAAATTAAAATGTTTATTTATTAGTCCATTCTTGCACTGCTATAAACAAATACCTGAGACTGGGTAATTTATAAAGAAAACAGATTTAATTGGATCACCGTTACACAGGCTGTACAGGAAGCATGGCAGAATCTGCTTCTAGGCAGGCCTCGGGGAGCTTTTATTCACGGTGGAAGGCAAAGGAGGAGTAGGCATCTTACATGGCAGGAGCAGGACCGAGGGCAAGGGGAGGTGCCACACACTTTTAAACAATCAGATCTCATGAAAACTCACTATCGTGATGACAGCACCACAGGAAATGGTGTTAAACTGTGAGAAACTGCCTGCATGATCCAATCACCTTCTATCAGATCCCACCTCCAACACTGGAGACTACAATTGAACATGAACTTTGGGCAGGGACATATCCAAACTATGTCAGTTTAGGAGCTAGGTGCAATGGCTCATACCTGTAATTTCAGCTACTCAAGAGGATGAGGAAGGCTGGGCACGATGGGTTATGCCTGTAATCCCAGCACTTTGGGAGACCAAGGCGGGTGAATTGCAAGGTCAAGAGATCAAGACCATCCTGGCCAACATGGTGAAACCCTGTCTCTATGAAAAATATAAAAAAATTAGCCAGGTGTGGTGGCACACACCTGTAATCCCAGCTACTCAGGAGGCTGAGGCCGGAGAATTGCTTGAACCTGGGAGGTGGAGGTTGCAGTGAGCCGCGATTGTGCCACTGCACTCCAGCCTGGGTGACAGATTGAGACTCCCTCTCAAAAAAAAAAAAAAAAGAGGATGAGGAATGAAGATCATTTAGGGCCAGGAGTTTGAGACCAGCCTAAGCAACACAGCAGAACCCTGTCTCTAAAACAATTTTTAAAAATTAACCAGCAGTGGGGACAATCAGTGACAGCAGGTGGTTTCTAAGCCCAGTTGCCCCCTAAACTTTCCCTAACTTTGGGTGCTACCTTTAGAGGGAACAACTGTGGACAGAGGAGCTGCATCTAGACAGCTGTGAGAGGCAGGAGGGGTTCCTGGGGGCTCGGTTGGCTCTGCAGGGGAACAGGGGACAGGAGTCAGGTTTGTCCAAGAGGGTGGCCAGTAAGGTAAGAGCTGCACCTGAGAGGTTACCAGAATAGGGCTCCTACCTGAGCTCCACACCTGTAGGGCCCCAGGCAGGACCTCCCTAGTGGTAGCTTTGCATAGCTACATACAGGGCAAGTGAAGCAAGAGGGGCAGAGCTGACCTTGCTTGTCTGAAGGGCTTGAAGCCAGCACCCCTAGGCATGTCCTGTGAAACCAAGGAGCAGCCTGTGGAATCCCCATCATCCACCCTCTACAGAGGGCTTATAGAAAAAAATGTAATGTTCCTCCCAGCTTCTCCCTCTATCCACTTTTGAACAGAGTAGATTGTCTTGCTAGGCCCAGAACCAACTTTGACAAGAAGCAGTCAGGCTGAATCTTCAACCCATAGCAGAGCAAGGTCCCCTGGCCAACCAGAAATTCAGCACTCTGGACACCCCAAAGAGAAAGCATTTACTGGCACCTTTTCCTCCACCCATTTCTGCACTAATAGAAATTTCTGTGAGGATGGAAATGTTCTATGTCTGCATGATCCAATGTGGTAGCCACTAGTCAGATGTGACTATTGGCACTTCAAGTGTGGCTAGTGCAACTGAGGAAATGAAATTTTAACTTTATTTAATTGTCATAAGTCTTTTCCTAAATGACAAAGATTTGTTTTTATGTTATGGGTGCTGTGAATCATTACAAGATCACATTTCTCTCTGTGCTGGCTGCTAGGAAGCTTGTCAGTTTTGGGTCCTATGGTTGCAAGAGTATATAACCTCATGGCATGCACCTTTAACATAATCTCATTCTCAGCTTCCTTTTATTTTTACTTTTTCCCATTGCCCTGCTTAATTTTTTATCTTGTCAATGTGGTAAGCCTTGAATCCTTTGTGCTGGGATTTCAGGTGTGAGCCACCACGCCTGGCCCTAGAATGAAATTTTTAACTCAAAACTAAATTATAAGCTATTTATAGGAGGTAAAAGGATGAAAAAATATATACTAGAAAAATATTAGCTAAAAAAAATCGGCATGTGTTTATTAATATTAGGTAAAAAAGACTTTAAAGCCAAAAATAGCATTATGAAGATGAGGAGGATCATTGCTTAATGACAAAGTTCAAGCACTGAATAACACAGCTGCAAAAAATATAAAGCAAGGATTAACATGATGAAAAGGAAATATTTACAAAACCATCATTGTAGTAGAATATTTCACACACTTATTTTAGTTATTGATAGTTGAGGCAGATAAAAAATAAATCCTTTGTGATCAAGACAAGGTATAGAGAGTGATCAAACACACAGACCTATACCTCTGCCACTTTTTGCTCATGCCCTTGGGCCCTGACTGGACCCACAAACAATTCACCCTGGTCAGCTGTGGTCTCTGCCCTTCCTCAAAGAGTTAGCTGCTCATTATCCCAGTCCACGGAGGCTGCTGTCAGCTGGTAGAGTAGTTGGTCCCAAGCAGCTTCTCTTACAGGAGGTGAGGCAGGCTGTGAGCCATCTCCACTCCCCCACAGTGTCTGCAGCCCAACATCATCTTTCCAGCAAATAGGCTGCTCCCTACACAGGGCCCACCTCACCACATGGCAGTGTGGAGCCTGGGGAGGCAGTGGTACTGCTGGAGGGGCCGACTCCCCATTGGGAGTCACAGCCGTGAATAAGAGGGGTGGTTCCATCAGCATCTCCCAGTCCATGGGGACTGGGGGGAGCAGGCTTCCTAATGGGGGAAGACAGCAGGGGCATGGGCAGTGTAGTACTCTGGACTTCACCTCCCCAGGGCCTCCTTGGTGTCAGAGAAACCAGCTCCCCATTCAAACCTTACCTGAGTCATGCAGGCCCTGCTCCAATTGTTGACCTGGCTCAAGGTCTGGCCCATCTGATGCTAAGCCCAGAGAGGGGTGCCGGGGTTAGCTGGGGACTGGGTTTGCCTGGCCTGGAGGGGATGAGAGGCTTCAGCCAGTCAGAGCCACTCTGTGCTGTCAGCCCAGCATCTCAGTACTCAAAGCCCCCACATGCTTGTGAGATGGGGTTGGGGATACTGGTTAAGGAAAGCAGAGTCTTTGACAATCATACATCATGCACAGCTGGCCCATGCCCCTTGTCTGAAACCTTGGCTGACTGCTCACCACCTTGAGGAAGAAGGCCAAATTCCTTTTGACCTACAATGACCTCTCTGGTCCTGGGCCCCTCCCAGCGTCATCCCACTCCACTCCCTATTCCCACTTGTAGTTGTTGCTTGTCTCTGCGTTTTCATTAATGTCTTCTCCCTCTCTGCATGGCTACCTCCTGCTTATTCTTCCAGATATGGCACTTACTTTCCTGACTTCCTCAGGCGGAGTTAATCACCCTGACTCTAATCACCGATAATACATGTCCTTGTGCTCATCACTGGTTTGTTTCATGGTATTATCATTACAGATATACACACTTATCTCTCTAGCTAAACTTAATAGTAAACTCTGCATAATGTCTGGCACACAGCAGTGGTAAATAAGTATTTGCTGGATACAAGGCTCCCCAGCAGCTGGGATTACAGGTGTGTGCCACCACGCCCGGCTAATTTTTGTATTTTTAGTAGAGATGGGGTTTCACCATGTTGATCAAGCTGGTCTCAGACCCCTGACCTCGTAATCTGCCTGCCTTGGCCTCCCAAAGTGCTGGGATTACAGGAGTGAGCCACCACTCCCGGCCTGTTTGGTTCTTTATTCTTGGGAACTGAAGGTCCCTGTCTGTTACAGTGTAACCACCCAATGGGTTCACCTTGCCAGCTGCCTAGACAGAGCCAATTTATCAAGAGAGGAATTGCAATACAGACTAATTTACGCAGAGCCAGCTGTGTGGGAGACTAGAGTTCTATTATTGCTCAAATCAGTCTCTCTGGGAGCAGATTTGTTAAGGACAACTTCGTGGGTGGAAGGAAGCCGGTGACCACTTAGCCAGAGTGCTAAGTGGTCAGGTAGGAGATGCAATCATAGTGAATGGAAGTCGTCCTCTTTCACCCAGTCGGTTCCTGGGTGGGAGCCACATGAGACTGCCAAATGAGCCAGTTAATCGATCTGGATGGTGCCAGCCGATCTGTCAAGTACAGGGTCTGCAAAATATCTCAAGCACTGATCTTAGGAGCACTTTGGGAGGTCAGAATCTTGTAGCCTCTAGCTGCATGACTCCCAAACCATAATTTCTAATCTTGTGGCTAATTTGTTAGTCCTACAAAGGCAATCTAGTCCCCAGGCAAGAAGGATGTTTGTTTTGGAAAGGGCTGTTATTGTCTTTGTTTTAAACGATAAACTACGGCCAGGTCCGGTGGCTCACAACCATAATCCTAGGACTTTGGGGCGAGGAGGCAGGCACATCACAAGGTCAGGAGTTCGAGACCAGCCTGGCCAATATGGTGAAACCCTGTCTCTACTAAAGATACAAAAATTAGCCAGGCATAGTGGTGGGTGCCTGTAGTTCCAGGTACTTAGGAGGCTGAGGCAGAAGAATTGCTTGAACCCGGGAGGCACAGGTTGCAGTGAGCTGAGATCACACCACCGCACTCCAGCCTGGGCAACAGAGTGAGAGTCTGTCTCAAAACAAACAAACAACAACAACAACAAAACTATAAACTAAGTTCCTCCCAAAGTTAGTTCAGCGTACACCCAGGAATGAACAAGGACAGCTTGGAGGTTAAAAGCAAGATGGAGTTGGCGAGGTCAAATCTCTTTCATTATCTCAGTTACAATTTTGCAATGGCAGGTTTCTACAATAGGTGGCTAGTCAGGCATAAGCGGGGCAATAGAGGGTTTCCCCCACCCACCAGGAATGTCAGGCAATCATCAGATGATGGTCTGACAGCTGTCACACTAAAATGATAATTGGTCACAGCACCAGGGAGAGGCAATTTCCCAATAGATAAAAATGCGGCTGGGCTCGGTGGCTCATGCCTGTAATCCCAGCACTTTAGGAGGCCAAGGCGGGTGGATTGCCTGAGGTGAGGAGTTCGTGACCAATCTGGCCAACATGGTGAAACCTTGTCTCCACCAAAAATCCAAAAATTAGCCAGGCATGGTGGCTCACACCTGTAATCCCAGGACTTTGGGAAGCTGAGACGGGCAGATCACTTGAGGTCAGAAGTTCAAGACCAGCCTGGCCAACATGGTGAAACCCTGTCTCTACTATAAATAGAAAAATTAGCTGGTCGTGGTGACATGTGCCTGCGATCCAAGCTACTCAGGAGGCTGAGGCAGGTGAATCGCTTGAACCCCGGAGGCGGAGTTTGCAGTGAGCCGAGATCATGCCATTGCACTCCAGCCTGGGCGACAGAGCGAGACTCTATATCAAAAAAAAGAAAAAAAAATTCAAAAATTAGCTGGGCGTGGTGGAAGACACCTGTAATCCCAGCCACTCAGGAGGCTGAGGCAGGACAATGGTTTGAACCCAGGAGGTAGAGGTTGCAGTGAGCCAAGATCACACCACTGCACTCCAGCCTGGGCGACGGAGTGAGGCTCCATCTAAAAAAAAACAAAACAAAACAAAACAAAAAACACTTGAAATCAGCAGCTTCCAATAAAATCTCAGGTAGCGAGTGAGTGGGCTTGAGCATGAACATTAAAACCCATTAATGCCTAGTGTTCCATTATTGGAACGCTAAGCTTGTGGGAGTTATTTATATCCTACTGCTCAACGTCATTGCCAAAGTCTGATTGCAAAAATTCAAAAAATTGCAACCTCGGGCATAAATGGGTTAAGAGACAAAATGGCAGAGTATGACCTTCCAAGGGCATTCCACCAGAAAAGGGAAGAAAGTCTCAGGTGAGCATACCTACAACTTCGTTTTGTTTTGGTTTTTTTGGTTTCTGTTTTTTTTTTTTTTGAGACAGAGTCTTACCCTGTTGTCCAGGCTGGAGTGCAGTGGTGCAATCTCAGCTCACTGCAACCTCTACCACCCGGGTTCAAGCAATTCTCCTGCCTCAGCCTCCCCAGTAGCTGGGACTAAAGGCACGCACCACCATGCCTGGCTTTTGTATTTTTGGTAGAGACAGGGTTTCACTATGTTGGCCAGACTGGTCTCGAACTCCTGACCTCGTGATCTACCCACCTTGGCCTCCCAGAGTCCTGGGATTACAGGCATGAGCCACCACGCCTGGCCTAGAACTTCTATTTTTTTTTTTTTTTAACGGAGTTTTGCTCTTTTTGCCCAGGCTGGAATGCAATGGTGCGATCTCTGCTCACTGCAACCTCTACCTCCTGGGTTCAAGCACTTCTCCTGCCTCAGTCCCCCTGGTAGCTGGGATTACAGGCGCCCACCTCCACGCCCACCTAATTTTGTATTTTTAGTAGAGATGGGGTTTCACCCTGTTGGCCAGGCTGGTCTCGAACTCCTAACCTCAGGTGATCCACCCAACTTGGTCTCCCAAAGTGCTGGGATTATAGGTGTGAGCCACCGCACCTGGCCTACTTCTTAAATACACTGGGCATGCTTACTTCCCAAGCACAAGGCGAGCACCATGCATATGGGCAGGTCACCCCAAAAGAATAAGCAGGAGAAAAGGGCCACAAGACCCCAGAAGTATGCCAACATATAAAATCCCAAGTCAAAAGGTCAAACACCACACTTGACCTCCACAGTCCCCTCTTGGGTCTCTTCCAAGTGTACTGTCTTTTCTTTCCTAGTCTAAAGCTTTTTAAGAAACTTCCACTCCTGCTCTGAAACTTGCCGTGGTCTCTTTTTTCTGCTTATGCCCCTCAGTTGAATTCTTTCTTCTGAGGAGACAAGAATTGAGGTTGCTGCAGTCGGTAACTGTTGGTAACTCAGATATTCGCCGCCCCTGATAGGCTAAGGCCACTCTTTGGTGGGATCCTGAAGCCCTAGAGAAGAGATACCTGTCCGTCATTGCCCTGAGGGGTGAGGGACTAGCCAGGGTTCTTTTCTGTTTTCAGACTGCCAGTGAACCAGCTTGAGTACTCTTTGGCAATTGAGGGTGTCTGACCAAGGGCACTCCC
This sequence comes from Rhinopithecus bieti, assembly GCF_001698545.2. Classification (NCBI taxonomy): domain Eukaryota; kingdom Metazoa; phylum Chordata; class Mammalia; order Primates; family Cercopithecidae; genus Rhinopithecus; species Rhinopithecus bieti. Next base: position 413,997 of record NW_016828033.1, read on the forward strand.
TGGTATTACCCAAAGCCAAGACAAAAGAGTGAATTTGCTATTGCCCATCAGGGTGGCAAGTCCACTTTTACTTTAACACTCTGTAAATTGTGCCTTGGAAACAAGCAACAGCGATCTCAATTCTGCGCAGACACATGCTACTAGTTGCTGACCTAATTTTGGATTCAACTTCATCACAAGCACTGCATCCCAAATTATGGATGAGTTCTTCTTCACATTAGGTTGGAGCTGACCACTCAAACAAAAGCACGCCTGGACTGGTCATCCAGGCAAGGGCAGGCCCTCTATCGGTGGTGGGATGCCCCCAAGTAGAGTGAGCCAAAGGGAAAAGGAAGGTCCAAATCCCTCAGGGATGCCTCAGGGATCTTGTAGTCCCTTATCCAAACCCAACATCGGTTCAATTTATTCTTCAATTCATTCCAATTCACCCTTGGGTTGCATTCTTAAAAACCGGTCCCATTTTAACCCACAAACTCTCAAAAAGAAGTGTGAAATTTTCTTTTGTATTTAGAGGTCCCTTACGTGCAGGTCTTATGGCTTTATCCCAAAGCCCAAAATTACATAAAAATTGTCAGACATGCTTCCAAGGAACTTCCTCTCTCCCCAATTCTTTGTTTGTTTTGAGACCGAGTCTGGAATGCAGTGGCACAATCCCGGTTCACTGCAACCTCTGCCTGCCGCTCTCTCCCCAATTCTGATGTCTTAGATGATCCTGCCTTTTGCCTGTCACACTCTCCTCAGCCTGCACCTGCTTCACCTACACCCTCTCCATTTGCTCCATCCCCGGGGAGTCAACGCCCCTCCATATCCAGACACTTCACCCCCCTCATATACTCTCATGGGAGTCACATATGCCACTAGTACAGAGTCCTCAGAAGATCCCAAAAATGTTTTGCCTCTCCAAGAGGTGACAAATGGAAATTTGGGAACAATGCAAGTTCATGTCCCTTTCACAAACTTAATCCAAGTTGAGTTCATTTAGCCAGGATCCCTTTAAGCTCATTCAAGAATTGGGGGCTTTTGACTATTGCCTTTGATTCAACCTGGCAAGACATGTTTGTGGTATTAACTACTTATCATTCCCACAAAGAAAAATCACGCATATGGTATTTAGCTTGAGTTTTTGGGCAGATGAAGTTCATGCTCGTAATCGTAATGGTAATAGAGCCGGGGCAGTAGGTGAACCTGACACAGAAACCAATTGGCAATACCAGGCTGCTGATGCTGGCCCAAACAGAGGCAGGGGCAGACAAGATTGCATGATAACTTGCTTGTTGGAAGGAATGAAAAAGGCTGTAATAAAACCTGTTAATTTTCTTTCTTTTATTTATTTTTTTTTTTGAGATGGAGTCTCACTCTGTCGCCCAGGGCTGGAGTGCAGTGATGCGACCTTGGCTCACTGCAACTTCCACCTCCTGGGTTTAAGCAATTCTCTGCCTCAGCCTCCAGAGTAGATGGCATTACAGGTGCACGCCACCACACCCAGCTAATTTTTTTGTATTTTTAGTAGAGATGGGGTTTCACCATCTTGGCCAGGCTGGTCTTGAACTCCTGACCTCATGATCCACCCATCTCGGCCTCCTAAAGTGCCGGAATTACAGGCGTGAGCCACCGCACTGGGCCAATTTCTCTAAATTACCAGAAATTACTCAGCAGCCATCTGAGAACCCCACCCTTTTCCAAATTAGACTGGTGGAGGCCAGACATAAATATACAAATTTAGACCCTGAAAGCCCTGAAGGCCAGTTCACTCTGGCCATACATTTTATAAGTCAGGCTTCCCCAGACATCAGACAAAAACTCCAAAAATTAGAGCAAGGCCCACAGATTCCCTTTCTTACTTTATTAAATACAGCCTTTAAGTTTTTCAATAACTGGGAGGAAACCTCAAAATAAAATGGCTCATTTGGAGGAAGAACAATGCCATCACCAAGCAAATTACATGGTGACACAGCATTGGCACATTCTTTTTCATTAGTTAATAACCCCAAGGCATGTCCCTATAATACAGAATGGGGGTCTGTCATCACTGCAGAAATCCAGGATATTGGCGTAAAGAACATTCCAAGCCTCCAGGTTACAAAGCTGCCCCCAGGATCCTGTCCCCGTTGTAAACAAGAGGGTCATTGGAACAGCGAGTGTCCTTCTCTTCCTCCTAAGGAGGGGCCACCTCCTCCTTCTGGGCTGTCACAGGCACAACCTCACCAACCTACTCAACAAGGGGGTCCTGCAGAACGAGGACAAGGGCAAGGGCAAGGGCAAGGACAAGGGCAAGGACAAGCACCTCTAACTCTATTCCTGGATTATGATGGAGCCTCTGAAAGTCATCCCCTAGATGACTGATGGGGCCTTGAGGCCTTCCACGCCCCTATCTTTTCCAACTCTATGGAGGAGCCTCAGTAAATCCAACTGTGACGGAACAAGAGATAATGTTCCTCATAGATACAAGGTTCAGCTTCAAATGTTGACCAAATGTGCCAGTCCTCCATATTCCTCAGGGGCATTGACGAAAAACCCCAATGAGGCTATTTCACACAGCCACTCCCTTGAAAAATAAGGCTATTTCTTTACCCACTCCTTTTAGTCCTACCAAGCTGTTCTGTTTCTTTTCTTTTCTTTTCTTTTTTTTTTTTTTTTTTTTTTTTTTTTAGACAGAGTGTTGCTCTGTCACCCAGGCTGGAGTGCAGTGGCGTGATCTCAGCTCACTGCAACCTCTGCCTGCAGGGTTTGAGCGATTCTCCTGCCTCAGCCTCCCGACTAGCTGGGAGTACAGGTGTGTGCCACTGACACCCAGCTAATTTTTGTATTTTTAGTATAGAAGGGGTTTCACCATATTGGCCAGGATGATCTTGATCCACCCACCGTGGCCTCCCAAAGTGTTGGTATTACAGGTGTGAGTCACCACCCCTGGCCTAGAATTACTATTATTATTCTCTTTTTCTGAGATGGAGTTTCGCTGTTGTTGCCCAGGCTGGAGGGCAATGGCTTGATCTCAGCTCACCGCAACCTCCGCCTCCTGGGTTCAAGCGATTCTTCTGCCTCAGCTTCCTGAGTAGCTGGGATTACAGGCATGTGCCACCACACCCAGCTAATTTTGTATTTTTAGAAGATATGAGGTTTCTCCATGTTGGTCAGGCTGTTCTCAAACTCCTGACCTCAGGTGATCCACCTGCCTAGGCCTCCCAAAGTGCTGGGATTACAGGCATGGGCCACCATGCCCAGCCCCTAGAATTATTATTATTATTATTATTTTTTTTTTTTTTTTAGACGGAGTCTCGCTCTGTCGCCCGGGCTGGGGTGCCGTGGCCGGATCTCAGCTCACTGCAAGCTCTGCCTCCCGGGTTTACACCATTCTCCTGCCTCAGCCTCCCGAGTAGCTGGGACTACAGGCGCCCGCCACCTCGCCCGGCTAGTTTTTTGTATTTTTTAGTAGAGACGGGGTTTCACCGTGTTAGCCAGGATGGTCTCGATCTCCTGACCTCGTGATCTGCCCGTCTCGGCCTCCCAAAGTGCTGGGATTACAGGCTTGAGCCACCGCGCCCGGCCTAGAATTATTGATGAAGCTGTAATTTCTATTCATCCTATTGTCCCAAATTCTTATACACTTTTTGGACAAATTCCCACCACCACAGCTTGGTTTATCATACTTGATCTTAAGGATGACTTTTGCATTCCTGTACACCCAGATAGCCAAGTTTTGTTCACTTTTGAATAGCAATATCCAGATACACAAATAACTCAACCATTAACTCATGCAGCTCTGCCCCAGGGATTCAGAGATAGCCTCCACCTTTTTGGACAGGTTCTAGCTAGGGACTCGTCCACCCTGCAGCTTCTCCCACATAGCAATCTGCTCCAGTACATGGATGATCTACTAATCTGTAGTCCTCACAAGGCTGTTTCAGACAAAAATACAGTATTAGTATTAAACAAACTTGCTGACTGTGAATACAAATTATCTACTTCTAGGGCCCCAACACCCACACAAAGCGTCCAATTTTGGGGTCTTATCTTAACCCTTGATACAAAGGGCCTCTCTAGTGCTCGTAAAGATCTTATCCTAAACATGACAACTCCAGTAAATAAACAACAGCTTTGGTCCTTTTTGGGTAGGGTCAGGTTTAATATGGATTCCTTCCTTCAGATTAATAGCAAAATCTTTATATGAAGCTTTCAAGGGAACTGAGGAACAGCCTCTAACATGGACTAATGATATGAAACATGCTCTAAACACTTTAAAACAGGCTTTAATCTCAGCCCCAGCCCTAGCCTTGCCAGATCCAACTAAGCCTTTCTTTTTGTATGTACACAAACAAAAGGGAATCACTTTGGAAGTCTTAGCCCAAGATCTAGAGCCCTCTAAGTGCCCTATAACATATTTTTCAAAAACTTTAGACTTGGTACCCCAGGGAAAGCACCCCTACTTAAAAATAGCAGTGGGCCAGGCACGGTGACTCTCACCTATAATCCCAGCACTTTGGGAGACTGAGGCAGGAGGATCACAAGGTCAGGAGTTCAAGACCAGCCTGGCCAACATGGTGAAACCCTGTCTCTACTAAAATATATATATATAAATTAGCTGGGCGTGGTGTGCACCTGTAATCCCAGCTACTCGGGGGGCTGAGGCAGGAGAATTGCTTGAACCTGGGAGGCGGAGGTTGCAGTGAGCCGAGATCGTACCATTGCACTCCAACCTGGGCAATAGACAAAAACTCCATATGGGGAGGGGAAAAAAAAAAACAGCTGCAGTGGTTCTCTTAGTCCAAAAAGCCTCAAACTATATTTCCTGCTCCTCCTGGGCTCTTAGGGCTTTGTGGCACTGCCAATAATTATTTAAACCCTTTTCATACTTTGGCCCTACCCCACCTTGATAATTCCCTTCATTATGGTGATTGTACTCTGAGAACAATAGTTCCCACCCAAATCACTGTCTTGAATATAATTTCCAATTCAGAATTCCATTCTAGAAGAAAGGGGGCCCTAGGACTTATTATGGCTGGAGTTGTGGGAACTTTATTGCAACTCACACCCCTTGAGGAGGTTTTACTTACCATGAAATCACACTACAAGGACATACTGTCTCCCTTGAAATAGCTTTAGCAAAAACTGGTGCAAGTCTATCAGCAATAGAAAAGTCTTTAGACTCACTAGCAGGAATGGTGTTTGATAACAGATGAGCTCTGGATTTCCTCCTAGCTGAACAAGGAGGACCATGTGCTGTCATCAACAAAACCTGTTGCACCTACATTAATGTGAATGGAGAAGTGGAACTTCTAATGTCCAAAACATTTTTAAACAAGTCAAACGGCTACACACACTTTCCCAAAGTAGCCAAGACTGGGCCAAAACCTTTACTGATTGCTCTCCAAAAATCACTTGGCTTCTCCCATTCTGGACCTTTATTCCTTGTCATTCTTTGAATATTTGATCCCTGCCTTTTTAATGCTCTCATTAAGTTTACATCTTCGATATTACAATTCCACCTACAGACAGCTATGCAATCCCAATACCAGCCTGCAATAGCAACTTCCATTCACACGGGGTCTCTTGATGGAATTCAGTCTTCCCCACAAGTCTTTCATGACCCTTCATTCCCTTCATGACAGACAGCAAGAAAGAGAAAAACGCAACCTAATCCCTTAACACCCCCTTTCAGCAGGAAATAGCCAGACACACTTGTCGCCCCTCTTCACTGTGCCATTTTCCCTTTCTTGAGACCCCAATAGGCAGCAGGTAGCCATGATCATGAGGGAATATAAAGGTTCAAAGATTTGACCAAAATATCTGTCAGGAGAAAAATGAAAAGAGCAAAATCACCCAGTGACCATCTAGCAGGCCCTGGAGACAAAAACTCCTTATCTGAGGAATTTAGAAATAATTAGACTTCCCTGTTATCTAAAGGCACCTGGTTCCAGGCCTTTTCTCAACTTAAAATGTATAAGTAACTAGGATGTCTATACATTTCCAGAATGCATGCATGTTGAAACTCATTGTGCAACCCTTGTTGACATTAAGGCACCAAAATGTCTATAAATGTAATCATTTATTGAGCAAATTTCCCTTCAGTTCCTGCATTAAGGTCCATAAATACCCCTAAGGAAAAATCCACTGTCATTCTCACTCCTCTAGAGCCCCACTGCCCTCTTCTGTAGCATTCTTTCTTTCTAATAAAACTTTCCTTTTTCTTTTTTTCTTTTTTTTTTTTTTTTGTGAAACCGAGTCTCACTCTCCCAGACTGCAGTGCAATGGCATGGTCTTGACTCACTGCAACCTCCGCCTACCGGGTTCAAGTGATTCTCCTGCCTCAGGCTCCCAAGTAGCTGAGATTACAAAGGCGTGCCAACACGCCCAGCTAATTTTTGTATTTTTGCAGAGATGGGGTTTCACTATGTTGGCCAGACCAGTCTTGAACTCCTGACCTCAGATGATCCACCCACCTCAGCCTCCCAAAGTGCTGGGATTACAGGCATGAACCACCATGCCCGGCCCAAAACTTTCCTTTTTCAAACCTGTACTATAGTTGGTAGATTCTTCTTACCAACCTGCAAGTCCACCACTTCCCAATGCTGATGCCAGGGCTCTGACACCACACTAGGCAGTTTTCTAGCAGTGGAATCTGTCATACTAACTCTTTGAATGAGTAACCAAAACAGATTCTGAAACTGAAACTGCCTCTGCAAGGATTATGACAGTGGGAGAAATGGCTGTCATAACTGCCTCCATGACATGACTGACTCCATCTTGCTTCTAAGCCTCACAGGCTGACTGTCCTCATTCAAGCCTGGGTGAGGCCAAACTAACCATGGGAAGAATTTAGTTTATAGTTTAACTTGCAGGCAAGAATGATAATAGTCCTTCCCTAACACTAACCCCCACCTTCCTTGCTCAGGGACTAAAAATGAATGACAGGCCAAGAGATTAGGATTATGGGAGGAGCCTGAATTCTGCTAAGGATGTAAACAGAGTTTCTATAACCCCTTACTGCTCAGGAGTCATGTTGCCACAGGTCACAATATTTGTGATCTCCCCACCTGCCCCATAACAATACAATATAGGCCAGACAATATAGGTGGTGGCTCACGACTGTAATCTCAACACTTTGGGAGGCCGAGGTGGGCAGATCATGAGGTCAAGAGATCAAGACCATCCTGGCCAACATGGTGGAACCCTGTCTCTACTAAAAATACAAAAATTAGCTGGGCATGACGGTATGTGCCTATAGTCCCAACTACTCTGAGACTGAGGCAAGGGAATCGCTTGACCCCAAGAGGCAGAGGTTGCAGTGAGCTGAAAGAGATCTTGCCACCACACTCCAGCCTGGCAATAGAGTGAGACTCTGTCACAAAAAATAAAAAATAAAAAATAAAAAAGCCAGGCACGATGGTTCACACCTGTAATTCCAACACTTTGGGAGGCCAAGGTAGGCAGATCACCTGAGGTCGGGAGTTCCACACCAGCCTGACCAACATGGGGTAGCCCCATCTCTACTAAAAATACAAAATTAGCTGGGTGTGGTGGTGCATGCCTGTAATCCCAGCTACTCGGGAGGCTCAGGCAGGGGAATCACTTGAACCTGGGAGACGGAGGTTGCAGTGAGCCAAGATCACATGATTGCACTCCAGCCTGGGCAACAAGGGTGAAACTCCGCCTCAAAAAAAAAAAAAAATACCGGTATAATAGTGATCCTAGGACCTAAGATTGGTCTTTTAAGATGTTTTCCAGACTTTTGTATTCTATCTCATGACTCAACTGGTCCTGCAGCCCCCACCCAGAGGTAGATTCAGTACACAAGGATTGTTTTCTACATTCCTATGATTTTATCTCCAACCAAATTATCTACAAAAACCCTAGCCTCTGAGTTCTCCCTAGCCCCTGCCCACCAAATTATCTACAAAAACCCTAGCCTCTGAGTTCTCAGGGAGGCTGATTTCAGTAATAATTCTGTTTTCCAGATGGCTAGCCGAGTGTTAATTAAACTCTTTCTTTAAGGCAATGCCATCGCGTCTCCATGAATTTGGGTTTTGTTCTGTACAGCAGGGCAGGGAACCTGGCTGGGGCAATTTACAAAACTTTTTTATCTGGAGTTACACAGTAAAAAAAAAAAAAAAAAAAAAAAAAAAAAAGAAGGGGCATCCATTAATGGTAGGAAAATTAGAGTATATGTATGTGAAGGATCCTATAAAGAGTTGTTATCACACTGAACTTGGGTTCACTCACCCAGCACAGTAAAGTCAAACATCCCCAAGTTTTTTGCAGTGGGAGAAAGGAGGGCATTTATTTGCAGGGCACCAAACAAGGAGAATCAGGCAACTCACACTTAAGACCCAACCTCCCCAGTGCCTTACAGTTAAGGGTTTGTTAAGGCAAGGAAACAGCAGTTATGGGCAAAAATCATAAATCGGGCCAGGTGCTGTGGCTCATGTTTGTAATCCCAGCATTTTGGAATGCCAAGGCAGGTAGATCACCTGAGGTCAGGAGTTCAAGGCCACTCTGGCCAAAATGGAAAAATCCCATTTCTACTAAAAGTACAAAAATTAGCCAGGTGTGGTGGCAAGCGCCTGTAATCCCCAGCTGCTCGGGAAGATGAAGCAGGACAGTCACTTGAACCAGGGAGGTGGAGGTTGCAGTGAGCCAAGATTGCACCACTGCACTCCAGCCTGGGTGACACAGTGAGACTCTGTCTCAAAAAAAATCATAAATCAATACATGGAGGCTATACAGGACATTACGAAGCAGTGCTCACAGGCCACAGGAGAATTCAAAGATTTTCTGATTTGCAATTGGTTAAGGAGGGAAAACTTTAGGAAAAAATTTAGGATCGGCAGAAAAGAATGTTAGCTCTGATTTCTGGGCATGCTCCCTCCATGCCCTTCAGGAAGAAATGTATGACAAAGAATGGTGGCCAGCGTTCAGTCCTCAGTTTCCCCCTCATCTGAGGTCTGCATGCCACAGGAGCCATTTGATGGAGGTCTGGGTTTCTGAAAAACAACTCAGGGATATATGTTAAGATGTTATCTTCAGTTTCTAAAGGAAACCAAACATCCTGTGACTTCAACTTCCTTGGCTATTGTTTTAGGCTACCATTCCCTTCTTGCTTATCAAGTTGTTCATTTACTTCTCAAGGCTAGCTAGGTGCCTGGAATTTCCCTTGAAGAAATTCAAGATTTTTCTTTATTTCCATGCTTTGTGGGGAAGGTCATCCCTGGCAGGCCCCTAAGAGGGGTCCCTGCTCCATCTCAGAGTCTATGTATGACTGGAACTCTCATACATTGCTAGTGGGAGTGCAAAATGTTATAATCACTTTAGAAAATAGTCTGATCTCTTATAAAGTTAAATATACACTTACCATACAAACCACCAATCCCCTTTTTAGATGTGTACCCAAAGAAAATGAAAATAGATGTCTACTCAAAGACTTATATGCAGCTTTATTAATGATAGCCAAAAATTAGAAAGAGCCCACATGTCCATCAACTAGTGAATAGATAAGTGTATTGTGGAAGACCCATACTATGGAATGCTCCTCAGCCATAAAAAGGAACAAATTAACATAAATATAGGTAAACTGACACCCATTTCACTTGAGAGGAATATGGCCTTCTAGTGAGAATGAGTAATGAAGGTGTGATATTGAAGAGTTGGCCCAGCTGTACTCATGCACTGCTGTCCACTCTATCATCCATAGCCTCCTTCAGCCTCAGTTCCTGTTTTTTAAAATGAGAACAATGTTCATCTCAACACATAAAATTGGCAAAACAATAATAACTATGTTGTAGAGAATTCAGAAAATTGATGCTCTCCAACAGCTAGTGTGATCCTCAGGAGCACAGTCTAGGAATGTGAAAAAAAGCCTTAAAATGTGCAGATCTCCTGACCCAGCCATTCCACTTTTAGGCAATTATCCTAAGACTATAATCACTTATGATGAACATACTGGTCCTAGTGACATTGACAAAGTTACTCATTTTATCTGATGTATATTAGTTTCAGAAAAATAATGCCAATATTATTAGTAATAATAAGACTATGATCTACATAAAAAAAAAAAAAAAACTTTGTGTTATCTCACTTACCTCAAAATAGCCCGATATGATACTTTTACAGATTTCACAGGTGAGGAAAATGTTGTGCCTAATGATACACATCTAGTAAGTATATCCTTAGTCATCAGGATGCAAACCTCAACAGTCTAAGACAATCCTCACTGTTAGCCACTGTCTTACACAGCCAGATATACAAGGCCTGGGCAATTGTACCCACTGTTAGAAATTCAAATAACTATGTTTTAGAGACTGCTAGTAATGACTACATCAAACAAATCAATACATTGAACATTAATTCTAGAATTGGCTCATTGCTGTTCCCTATTTACAGATATGAGCCAAAGTATAACTTTATAACAGACAAATGTCACCTAATTCTTCTGAGTTCAATCCCAGGTTATCAATTTCCTCTTCCTTCTAGTTTATTAGACAAAATGTAAAGAACAGTTGGTCTGTCAAGGAGTTCTGGAAGTTTATTAACACATTAATAGGGCAACAGAAATTGTTAGATTAGATTAGAGCTGAGGAATGATGGCAAGGTGTTCCCCTGCCCTGCAAAGACAATTTTGATTTCTAACCTGGGGACAGAGTCCTGGTTATGACTTTAAAGAACCTCAACACTGGGCGTGGTGGCTGATGCCTGTAATCCCAGCCCTTTGGGAGGCTGAGGGGGGCGAATCACTTGAGGTCAGGAGTTTCCAACATGGTGAAACCTCATCTCTACTAAAATACAAAATTAGCCAGGCATGGTGGCGAGCGCCTGTAATCGCAGCTACTCAGGGAGCAGAGACAGGAGAACCACTTGAATCCGGGAGGCAGAGTTTGCAGTAAGCAGAGATCATGCCACTGCACTCCAGCCTGGGCTACAGAGTGAGACTCCATNTGGCTGATGCCTGTAATCCCAGCCCTTTGGGAGGCTGAGGGGGGCGAATCACTTGAGGTCAGGAGTTTCCAACATGGTGAAACCTCATCTCTACTAAAATACAAAATTAGCCAGGCATGGTGGCGAGCGCCTGTAATCGCAGCTACTCAGGGAGCAGAGACAGGAGAACCACTTGAATCCGGGAGGCAGAGTTTGCAGTAAGCAGAGATCATGCCACTGCACTCCAGCCTGGGCTACAGAGTGAGACTCCATCTCAAAAAAAAAAAAAAAAAAAAAAGAAAAGAAAAGAAAGAAAAGAGAAAAGAAAATAAGGGTCCCAAAAAGTCTAGCCTGATCACTGGTCATCTGGGAAGGCCAAGTTGATTCCAAAGCCATTCTAAAATGTGCATTCTCTCCTTGATGGATCTGAAAACCTACTTTCCAACCCCACTCCAACCAACCCAGCCTTTCTACGGCAAGCGCATGCTCTGGGGCATGAGCACTGGTGAGAATCATTGCCCCTATAAAACTAAGACTGGAGTTGAGTTCTGTCCATCCCCAACTAGAAGGGTGATTATTTATCCTTTCCATTATTTTCTCCCCTCTGTCTGCTCCTGCTGGTTCTCTTTCCCCTATTCTCACTCAACACTAACTCATCTTGCAAATATTAGTCACTTTAAGTCATAAAATAACCCATCACACTAGAATATCTTGAGGTGTCAAACTCTCAGTGTGTATCAATTCCTGAAGAGTGCTGGGTTCTAACTAAAGAGCCAGGGAAGGCCTGGCGCAGTGGCTCACACCTGTAATGCTAACACTCTGGGAGGCAGAGGCTGGCAGATGGCTTGAGCTCGGATGTTCAAGAACAGCCTGGACAACATGGTGAAACCCCGTCTCCATTTGAAAGAGAAAAAAAGAGCTAGGGGAATATCAGAATGGCTCTTCCTCTTCCTTCTTCCCTGCCCTTCCTGTCTATCCCATGAAGGAGGCAGAATGGCCACCAAAGAGGCAGCCACAGGGAGGCAGAGAACCAAGGAAGATGCTGGCCAAGGAGGTGGCACCAGAGCTGGGGCTGAGAAGTTGACAGGGTCAAGAAAAATGGAGTGACCTTCTCCCACATGGAATGGAAGAAAGCTAGAAAAAAACTGAGATATCTGATTGGAATTGGAGATACTGGCATGAATTTATATTTGCTAGTTGATGATTAGATAGATATAGATAATCAATGTGTACATGTGAACACTAGTTTCAATGAGCCTACTAAGCACCCAGATCTTGGTTGCTAAATATCATCCTCCACTAAAAGGAACCAGGAATCCTTGCAGAAATGACAGATTCCAGGGCTGAGGTATAAGTTGAGTTTGGAATATTCTATAATAGCAGAAAATAAGGAAGCACTCAAAGAATGATGGAGATATATCCAAAGGAAGTGGGACTCGGCTTTGAGAGGGTTTTCACTGACCAAAACTGGGACAATCTGAGCATTGTAATAAATGATGATAACAGCTCCTAATCTATTGACTAACATAAGAGTCCATGAGTTCATATTGACATGAATGAATGAATGAATGATTAAGGAAGAAGGGAAAGTTTTTCTTTTTCTTTTCTTTTCTTTTTTTTTTTTTTTTTTTTTTTTGAGACGGAGTTTCACTCTTGTTGCCCAGGCTAGAGTGCAATGGTGCAATCTTGGCTCACCGGAACCTCTGCCTCCCCAGTTCAAGTGATTCTCCTGCCTCAGCCTCTCGAGTAGCTGGGATTACAAGTGCATACCACCACGCCCGTCTAATTTTGTATTTTTAGTAGAGACAGGGTTTCTTCATGTTGATCAGGCTGGTCTCCAACTCCTAACCTCAGGTGATCTGCCTGCCTCGGCCTCCCAAAGTGCTGGGATTATAGGCATGAGCCACCATGCCCTGCCAGGGAAGTTTTTCTTCACAGAAGAGTATCATCTAATAATATAGAAGAAATGATGGACTTTAAAAATCAGCATATGGTCAGGGCACGGTGGTTCACACCTGTAATTCTAGCATTTTGGGAGGCTGAGGTAGGCAGATTGCCTGAGCTCAGGAGTTCAAGACTAGCCTGGGCAATATGGCGAATCCCTGTCTCTACTAAAAATATAAGAAATTGGCTGAATGCAGTGGCTCACGTCTGTAATCGCAGCACTTTGGGAGGCCGAGGCAGGCGGATCACAAGGTCGAGAGATCGAGACCATCCTGGCCAACATGGTGAAACCCCGTTTCTCCTAAAAATACAAAAAATTAGCTGAGTGTGGTGGCGCATGCCTGTAGTCCCAGCTACTCAGGGGACTGAGGCAGGAGAATCGCTTGAACCCAGGAGGCGGAGGTTGCAGTGAGCCGAGATCGTGCCACTGCACTCCAGCCTGGTGACAGAGCGAGACTCCGTCTCAAAATAAATAAATAAATAATAAAAATAAATAAATAAAAATACAAAAAATTAGCCAGGCTTGGTGGTACACACCTGTAATCCCAGCTACTTGGAAGGCTGAGGCACAAGAAGTGCTTGAACCTGGCAGGTAGGGGTTGCAGCTAAGATCGTGCCACTGCACTCCAGCCTGGGCAAAAGAGTGAGACTCTGTCTCAAAAAAAAAAAAAAAAAAAATCCCCAAAGGGCAAGGGAA
>NW_016828033.1:428959-439914 GCF_001698545.2 Rhinopithecus bieti
AAAAAAAAAAAAAAAAAAAAAAAAAAATTTTACTTAAAAAAATTAATCCTCCCCAAAAAATTAAGAATTGGGCTTATTTGGTAACTTTTTATTTTGATATAATTTCAAATTTACAGAGAAGTTGAAGAATCATGCAAAGCATTCCTGTATACGTTTTCTCTAGATTCATTAATTGTTTACATTTGTCCCATATTTTATCATTCTCTCTCTGCAAATATATGTGTATACATTTTTTCTGAATGCTTTGAGATTAAGTGGCAAACATCATGCCTATTTGCCCCTAAATTCTTTAATGTGCATTTCCTGTAAACGAGGACATTCCCTTACATAACCATAGTACAATTATCAAAATCAGGAAATTTAATGTTGATACAATACCATTTTCTTTTTTTTTTTTTTTTTTGAGACAGAGTCTCGCTCTGTTGCCCAGACTGGAGTGTAATGGTGCGATCTCAGCTCACTGCAACCTCCGCCTCCAGGGTTCAAGCGATTCTTCTGTCTCAGCCTCCCGAGTAGCTGGGATTACAGGCATGAGCCACCACGCCCAGTTATTTTTGGTATTTTTCATAGAGACAGGGTTTCACCATATTCGCCAGGCTGGTCTTGAATTCCTGACTTCAGATAACCCACCTGCCTCAGCCTCCCAAAGTACTGGGATTACAGGCATGAGCCACCGCTCCCGACCTACAATACTATTTTCTAATCCAGTACATAGTCATCTGTCATCAGTTATGCCAACATGTCTTTTTTTTTAAGTCCAGTCTCCAATTCCAGGATTATGTTACATCCAGTTGTCATGTCTCTTTAGTCTCCTTTAATCTGAAACAGATCATCAGTCTTTCATGATCTTGACTTGTTTGAAGACTGTAGGCCAGTTTGTAGAATATCCCTCAACTGGGGTTTGTCTGATATTTCCTCATGATTAGATTCAGCATATGTATTTTTGGCAGGAATACCACTAAAACGATGTTGTGTCCTTGTTAATACATCACATCAGAAGGCCAGCTACTGTGGCTCACGCCTGCAATCTCAGCACTTTGGGAGGCCGAAGCGGGTGGATCACCTGAGGTCAGGAGTTCAAGACCAACCTGGCCAACATGGTGAAACCCAGTATCTACTCAAAATATAAAAATTAGCAGGGCATGGTGACAGGTGCCTCTAATCCCAGCTACTTGGGAGGCTGAAGTGGGAAATCACTCGAACCCAGGAGGTGGAGGTTGCAGTGAGCCAATATCTTGCCACTGCACTCCAGTCTGGGTAACAGATCGAGACTCTGTCTCAAAAAAATATATACATCACATGAAAAATGCATGATGTTACTTGGTCCCATCATTAGTGATATAACTTTGATTACTTGGTTAAAGCAGTATTTACCAGACAGCGCCACTGTAAAGTTACTATTTTTCCCTTTGTAATGACTAGGTAACCTTAAGGGAGATTATTCAAGACTAGTAAATACCATGTTCCTCATCAAACTTGCTGGCTAACTTTAGCTACCATTGATGATTCTTGTCTGAAGCAATTATTAATATGGTAGTTGTCAAATGGTGATTTTCTCATTCCATCTACATTTATCACACTTATTAGTTGGCATTCTGCTGTAGGGAAAAGGTGTTCTGTTGTCTTCCTTTTATAGGTTATTCATTCCTTCAAGTACATCAGTTTGGACTCTTGGATTCCTATTTTGGTCAGTAAGTTATTATGTGTTAACTATCATTGTAACTTTGAGGCTCAAATTGTCCCAGAATTGGCTAGTGGGGAATCCAAGATGCATCTTTGTCCTGACTTCCTCATTACTAGCTAAGTCACCTTGTACTCTCAACTTCTTCACACCAAAGTAAAATTAGATTGTACATTTGAGCTCCACAATGTACCCAACTACAGCATATGTGTAGGAGAATAGGCAATACAATATAAAAGAATAAAAGGGGGGAAGTAGGGAAATTCTATGATCTATAAGTAGTAAAATCTCCCTACTTTCAGCAATATAAGTTAACTCACGGTAAATGACAGCAGCAGGCATAAGTGTTAAGGCTCTACTAAAATCTGCCATGTTTGAAGGCCGGGTGCGGTGGTTCACGGCTGTAGTCCCAGCACTTTGGGAGGCCAAGGTGGGCAGATCACCTGAGGTCAGGAGTTTGAGACCAGCCTGACCAACACAGAGAAACCCCATCTCTACCAAAAATACAAAATTAGCCAGGCAGGTGGTTCATGCCTGTAATCCCAGCTACTCAGGAGGCTGAAGCGGGAGAATCACTTGAACCCAGAAGGCAGACGTTGCAGTGAGCCAAGATACTGCCATTGCACTCCGGCCTGCACAACAAGAGCAAAACTCTGTCTCAAAAAAAAAGAAAAAAAAAACTGCCATGTTTCAAATCAGGAATAAGTAACAGATAAAGTTCAAAAAACTGTAGTCTTCTTTTTTCTTTGTTGTAGAGGCCTCTTTTTCCAACGACTCACAATGCTCAGTTCTCTTTCTATTTGGTCTAAAGCGCCATGATAGATATCAACTAACAGCACTAAATACTAGAAGTTCCTCTATAACTTTGCACAACACCCAAAAAATTGTTTATAAGACCAGGTTATCCTTTCTTATTTTATCCAGTCTCATAAGAATGATGGCATTTTCAAATCTGCATTTTCTATTTATGGATAGAATTATTCTTATACAATAATAAACCTTATTTTCTTCATCTTGAATAACAAACATAAAATCTCCAAGAAGCATTCTCCTTTTCAAAATCAGGATCATGTTAAATAACTTCTACATTTAAGGAGAGAGAAAAGCCCAGCCTAGGCAACATAGTGATGTTGCCGGACTTTCCTTAGTCGAGCTAAAGACGGGGTTCTTGTCCATCCCACCGCCACGAAAATTTAGGCTCACAGTTTAAAGGGTGAATGAAGTAGAGTTTTACTGAGTGAAAAGGGAAAAAGGGGGGGGGGAAACAAGGATCCTCGGCAAGGCCAGAGCCCCCTGCTAGAGCGCATCCGCCCACCCTTTGAATCTCAGGTTCCACACAGGAAGAGGAGGGGCCAGGCTCCTCTCCGCTGTGAAAGTCATGAACTTCCCAAGGCTCCACCTCAGTTGGCAGGCTGGTTGGAGTTTCTCCAGGGACCACCTCCCACCTGGCTGTCTCAGTGAGACCCCATTTCTATATATTTTTCTAAATTTTTAATTAGCTGTGTGTGGTGGTGCACCCCTGTAGTCCCAGCTACTTGGGAGGCTAAGGAGGGAAGATGGCTTGAGCCTAGGAGGTCGAGGCTGTGGCAGGCCATAATCGCACCACTGCACTCCAGACTGGGCAACAGAGCAAGGCCTCATCTCAAAAAAAGAAAAAAGAAAAAAAAATTAAAAATTAAAAAAAGAAAGAAGAAAGAAAAGCCTATCAAATGAAGTAGGTTTTGTTGTTGTTGTTGTTGTTGTTGTTGTTGTTTTTCTTATAGAGCACTGTGAGTTACTCTTAGGGATGGCAGAAAAACCTCCAGAACTCTAAGTTTAGTGAATAGAACCAATACATGCCACTGGGACATAAATGTAAACAGTCAGAAGATAGAACTTGATCATATCCTAAACAATGAATTAATATATCTAGATCAGAAACTGGAAGGTTAAAACGTGGAGAAATGAAAGGGATTGGAAGGGCAAAATGTGTTAGGGATTAGCTAGCTAGCATGGTTCAAGGGAGAGACTATACAACAAGCACTATTCTCTGATGAGACTGGTTACTTTAGCCAGCTTCTGACGCAATCAGATAATAAGACCTCTCAAGCTGAAGACAGACCCCTAGTTGATTTTAACATCATTGGGCAAAATTATACAAAGCCCATCTTAGCAGCAATCAGTTTTTGGTGACACCACTATTTCTTCATGCCCCATCAAACTGCAGTAGATATATTGGAATTTAAACTCAGCATATATAGTCATCCAAACTATCTCGAAAGGTTAAAAAAGATAGGAAGAAAATTATATGTTGCTCTATGAAAACTATGAAAGGAGAGTGTCAGAAAGAAAGATAATCAACAGTGTCAAATACCACTGAGAAATCTAAGACAATGAGAAAAATCCGCCACGCCTCAGGATAAGGAACCCAGGGTTGCCTTCAGCAATCAGTTTGAGTGGCAGAGATGAGGGCTGAGGGAGCAGCAGACGTCAAGAGGGCAGAACAAGGAATGACTCTGCATTGAGAAAATGGAGTTCTGTCCTCAAACATGTAACAACAAAAGGATGAGGAAAAGAGGATAAAAAATGCAGCAAGGTCAAATGAAGGCTTTGGGGTTTGGGGTTTTTGTTTGTTTTTTTTTCAGCAAGGAGGAAAAAGGATTATGTCTGCAGCCAGAAGAGAGAAGAAGAAATTAAAGGTGCTTAAGCTAGACAAAAAGGAGATAATTAAGAGAGAAAATCTGTGATTGCAGATGTTATAGCACCCACCAGGGAGAAAAGGGAGAGAACAGAGACAACTGAAAACATAAGGTTAGTTTAAACTTAGAAAGAGGAAGTTCAGTTCCTCACCTAAGATGGGGAAGAGAAAGAAATAGCCACAGAGTTGTTTTGGAATGGATTAAAAGGCTTATCTCACATGGTCTTTATTTTGCCAGCAAAGTAACACATAGCCCCTGTCAAAGGAGAAGGGGACAGGGAGGGGCACCAAGAGGAGAGTGCAGGAGAGAAAAGGCTTAGAACAATGGTGGGCAGGAAACTGCAAAGAAATGGACACCTGACACCAGGTGTCAGTACCTACTCAGTAGATGTCTGAATAAATTGATGAGACATTTTAAAAGACCAGGCTCAGTGGCTCATGCCTGTAATCTTAGCACTTTGGAAGGCTGAGGAGGGATGGTAACTTTGGGCCAGGAGTTCAAGACCAGCCTGGGCAACATAGTGAGACCCCCATCTTTACAAAAAAGTACAATAAAATAAAAGTTTTTAAAAAGACATTTTAAAAAATAGCTGGTTGGTAATGGGGAGAGCCCCATTGATCAGATGATAAAATTTTCTCATAACTTTTATGTCTTTCTGCAGTACCACTATAGTGTTGACAGTAGACTCACAGAATCAAAAGAAGAAAGGATAAATTACTGTCTTCACTGTGACCTGGTGGCTTTCCCTAGTGGTGCTAGAGGAAAAGTAAGAGCTCCAGGGTACCTAGGCTTTGCTTTGTAAGGATAGCCTCAGTATTGGTACATACTTTGAAACACGGGCTGGGTAAGAATTTAAGGGTAGCCAGAAAAAAAAATCTTGGTACGAACTTCATTTATCAGTACTTTATCATAAATTCATCATTGTATCTTCAAATTTGTGATTTTTTTTAAATGTTGACACCTTTTGTTTGTGAGGCTGTTCTCAGTCATCTGCTCTTGGCACTTCACACCACTCACCCGAAGAGCTCAAGCAATCATAGTTACTGTGACCACATCAGTGCTGACGAGAACAAAACATTTTCAGATCTTGTCTCTCCCACAAACACCAGGACCATAGTTGATCTACGTACAAGGTATCTCCACTTGAATAGCCTGCTGTCATTGCAAGTTCAATATATTCAAAACCAAACCTGACACCTTTCAAAAAACACCCCAGCTGCACTTCTGTAACTGGCAAGATCCAGTCAGGAGACAGAAACCATTCCAGTATATGGAAAGAATTAAATGTAAAGGATTGTTAAGTAATTATAAAGTTGTTAATTAGGTAACTGAAAGAGCAAAAAGAGAACTCTAAAGGACCACAGAGATAGCAATTGAAGAATGCAGTTGCCACCCCTACAGCTGAGGGAACGAAGGAAAGAGGCCAGGGTGATTAAAACTTTGAAGCTTAGGCCGGGCACAGTGGCACACGCCTGTAATCCCAGCACTTTGGGAGGCTGAGGTGGGTAGATCAAAAAGTCAAGAGATCAAGACCATCCTGGCCAACACTGTGAAACCCCGCCTCTACTAAAAATACAAAAATTAGCTGGGTGTGGTGGCACACGCCTGTAGTCCCAACTACTTGGGAGACTGAGGCAGGAGAATTGCTTGAACCCACGAGGCGGAGGTTGCAGTGAGCCGAGATTGCGCCACTGCACTCCAGCCTGGCAACAGAGCGAGACTCCATCTAAAAAAAAAAAAAGGCTCCCCCAGAACTGAAATTCATATATCTGAGAAGAGAGCACCACTGATGTCTCTGAGTGGGCATGATAAGACCAGCTCTGCAAGTGTTAGAAAGATAGGAACCTGGATACAGTTCCTGGATGAGAGGCACTGCCAGAATGAAGAAGTGCCACTTGATGGTGTTCACAGGATGCAATTAGATAGGAAACCCACATGGAACAAACTAGAGGTAACAATTCATTCTCCCACCTCCAGCCTTCTAGCCCCGATCTAGCATCCCTCATTGGCAGAGTGGAACAGGGAGCCAGTTGGAGCAGCAGAAAAGCAGTTTGTGGACTATCAGCCCCAGAATCACAAAGCAGTGGGTTTGGAGCTAAGAGATAATAAATTAATAACTGACACAGCTTCTTAACTATATTAGTTAGGGTCCAGCCAGAAAGCAGAAACCACTCTAAGTATTTCAGAAGGATTTTACCACAAGGAATTGGTACATGGGTAAGAGAAGAGCTAAGAAGCCAAAAGGGGCACAACGAAGCAATCTGGAAATGCAACAGTAGGCATCTGCCGCCACCCCCTAGGCTGGAGGGACAATGGGAGTTAGTGGAGTTAGTGGAGCCCAGAATCTAAGGGCATCCAGAGGTCGCAAGAATCATGGCAAGGTCTGCATGGAGGGAACTAGGATCGTGGAGAGAAAGGCTGTCTGGCCAAGGAGGAAGAGATGTTGCTGCTAGGAATAATACAGGAAGCAGAGAGAACAGGAGAGAACTACCTTGGGTTCTCTTCCCCCCTGTCTACACTCTTGGGCCAGTGACTTTTGTGAACTTAAAAGTATCTGAGACAAGTCTCAATTTAGAAAGTTTATTTTGCCAAGGCTAAAGACGCGCCTGTCACACAACCTCAGGAGGCCCTGACAACATGCGACCAAGGTGGTTGGGGTACAGCTTGCTTTTATACATTTTAGAGAGACATAAGGCATCAATCAATACATGTAAGATTTACATTGGTTTGATCTAGAAGGGCAGAACAACTCAAAGGAGGGAGGTGGGGGGTGGGTCTTCCAGGTCATAGGTAGATTTAACAATTCTCTGCTGGGCACCATGGCTCATGCCTGTAATCGCAGCACTTTGGAAGGTCAAGGCGCGCAGATCACCTGAGGTTGGGAGTTTGAGACCAGCCAGAGCAACATGGAGAAACCCCGTCTCTACTTATTTATTTATTTATTTATTTATTTATTTATTTATTTATTTTTTGAAACGGAGTCTCACTCTGTCGTCCAGGCTGGATTGCAGTGGCTCGATCTCGGCTCACCGCAACCTCCGCCTCCCAGCTTCAAGCTCTTCTTCTGCCTCAACCTCCCTAGTAGCTGGGACTACAGGTTTGTGCCACCATACCTGGCTAATTTTTGTATTTTTAGTAGAGATGGGGTTTCACCATATTGACCAGGCTGATCTTGAACTCCTGAGCTCAGGTGATCCACCTGCCTCGGCCTCCCAAAGTGCTGGGATTACAGGTGTGAGCCACCACGCCCAGCCCAATTTTTTGTTTGTTTGTTTGTTTGTTTGTTTGTTTTGAGATGGGGGTCTTACTCTGTCACCCAGGCTGGAGTGCAGTGGTGCGATCTTGGCTCACCGCAACCTCCGCCTCCCAGGTTCAAGCAGTTCTGCCTCAGCCTCCTGAGTGTCTGGGACTGACTACAGGCACGCACCACCATGCCTGGCTAATTTTTGTATTTTTAGTAGAGGTGGAGTTTCACCATGTTGGTCAGGCTGGTCTCAAACTCCTGACCTCCTGATCCACCTGCCTCAGTCTTCCAAAGTGCTGGAATTACAGGTGTGAGCGACCGTGCCCAACCTGTCTCTACTAAAAATACAAAATTAGCTAGGTGTCGTGGTACATGCTGGTAATCCCAGCTACTCGGGAGGCTGAGGCGGGAGAATTGCTTGAACGTGGGAAGCGGAGGTTGCAGTGAGCCAAGATCGCGTCATTGCATTCCAGCTTGGGCAACAAGAGCGAAACTCTGCCTCAAAAAAAAAAAAAGAAAAGAAAAAAAGAAAAGAAAAGAAAAGAAAAAAGAAACCATTATCTGATTGGCATCAGGTTGAAAGAGTTATTATCAATAGAAAGGAATGTCTGGGTTACAGTGAGGGGTTGTGTAAACCAAGGTTTTATCCTGCAGTTGAAGCATCCAGATAGCAGGCTTCTGAAAGGGTAAATTCTAAATGTTTCTGATCAGACTTAAGATATGTGTTGATGTCAATGCTGGTCGGGTTTTTCCTGAATTCCAAAAGGGAAGAGAGTACGATGAGGCATTTCCAACCCTCTCTTCCATCATGGCCTGAGCTAGTTTTTCAGGTTAATTCTGGAATGCCCTTGGCCAAGAGGAGGGGTCCATTCAGATGGTTGGGGGGTCTTAGAATTTTATTTTTGGTTTACACTTCCATTGCCAGAACCCATCCAGAAGCCGGGGGCAAGATAACCTGGGAAATGTAGTTTCATGTGATATGAGTCAGAGACGGTAAAAGCAGAAAAGGATGTGGGAGCAACCAGGCAAATCGCCAGTTCATGGATGTATCCATTTATGTCAGTGACACAGCCCTGCCCTTTCCCGGCTTTCCTGCTCAGAATCCCCAAAATCTTTCGTTTTCTCCAGTTCAAGTTCTGCATTCCAGTCATCACCTGGTCTGCAGTCCTTTTCCCCTAAAAGGGCTCCAATATATCTCCATTTCCATCACATTGGCCTAGCTTAATTCTGGCCCTCCTCACTGCAGATATTAATTATTGCCATATTCTCTTCCTAACTGTGCTTGAACCTCCAGTTTTTATCTGCTACTGTCCCTTCTACGAGGTCTATTCCAGGAGTCACCAAACTATGGCCAATCAACCAAATCTAGCCCATGACCTGTTCTTATACATCCAGGGATTTTTAATTGATATGTAATAGTCGTTCATATTTGGGGGGTATGTGTGATATTTTAATACCTGTATACAACATGTTATAATCAAATCAGTATAATTTGGGTATCCTTCACCTCAAACATTTATCTTTTCTTTGTGTTGGGAACATTGTAATTTTCCTTGTACATAAGTTTTATTGGAACACTGAGTTAAAAGAAAAACTTCAGCCAAATTAAATTTAAGAATTAATTGAGCAAAAACTAATTCATGAATCAGACAGCCTGCTGAGCTAGAGTAGGCTCAGAGACTCCAGAGCAGCCACGCGATGGAAGGTTTATGGGCAGAAAAATGAAAGTGACATACAGAAAATGGAAATGAGGTACAGAAACAGCTGGATTGGTTGTAGCTCAGCATTTGCCCTATTTGAACACAGTTTGAACAGTTGGCCATGTTTGATTGGCCGAAACAGTGATTGGCACAAGAGTAGGCTACAGTCCGTTTACAATTCCATTTAGGTTGTAGTTCACAATGCACAAAGAAACCTTTAGGCTGAACTTAAAATATGTAAGAAGGTAGCTTTAGGTTAAACCTGAGATTTAGCAGCTGCCATGCTCATTCATTTACTTATTGTCTGTCACTGCTTTCTTATTACAATGACAGACTTCAGTATTTGCAACAGAGACCATATGTATGCCCCAAAATATTTACTTTCTGGTCCTTTACAGAAAGGTTTGCTGATCCCTGAAATTAAACTGTCACTAATCCATTCTTTTTTTTTTTTTTTTTTTTGAGACAGAGTTTCACTGTTGGCTCCCAGGCTCCCAGGCTGGAGTGCAATGGCGAGGCTCACTGCAACCTCCGCCTCCCAGGTTCAAGCGATTCTCCTGCCTCAGCCTCCTGAGTAGCTGGGATTACAAGCACCCGCTCTCATGCCCAGCTAATTTTTGTATTTTTAGTAGAGACAGGGTTTCACCATGTTGGCCAGGCTGATCTCGAACTCCTGACCTCCAGTGATCTGCCCGCCTCGGCCTCCCAAAGTTCTGGGATTACAGGCATGAGCCACTGCGCCTGGCCCACTAATCCATTCTGTTACCAAACTAATCTTCCTAAAATACCCTTCCTGTGGCCGGGCACGGTGGCTCATGTGTCTAATCCCAGCACTTTGGGAGTCCAAGGCGAGCAGATTAGCTGAGTTCAAGAGTTTGAGACCAGCCTGGCCAACATGAAGAAACCCATCTCTATTAAAAATACAAAAATTAGCCAGGCACGGTGGTGTGTGTCTGTAGTCCTAGCTACTCAGGAGGCTGAGGCAGGAGAATCACTTGAACCTGGGAGGCGAAGGTTGCAGTGAGTCGAGATCACGCCACTGCACTCTAGCCTGAGTGACAGAATGAGACTCCGTCTCAAAAACAATAATAAAAATAAATGGCCAGGCACGGTGCCTCATGCCTGTAATCCCAGCACTTTGGGAGGCTGAGGACAGTGGATCACCTGATGTCAGCAGTTTGAGACCAGCCTGGCCAACATGGGAAAAACCCGTCTCCACTAAAAATACAAAAATTAGCCGGGCATGGTGGCGCACGCCTGTAATTCCAGCTACTCAGGAGTCTGAGGCATGAGAATCATTTGAACCCGGGAGGCAGAGGTTGCAATGAGCCTGTGATTAATCATTAATTTTTAATGATTTAACATCATTAAAAACCCATGTTTTAAAATAAATATATATTTGTTTAAAAGGAAGATTAAATAGAACTACTGGTATCATACTCTGTAACAAAAGTGGTTTTACATTCATTACAGAGTGATGTCTTAGAATGTTTGAGATTAAATATAATTTGGGAATATTAGCAATAGCAACAAAAGCCAAAATAGACAAATGGGTTATAATTTGATTGTGCCACTGCACTCCAGCCTGGGCAACAGAGCGAGACTCTGTCTCAAAATAATAATAATAATAATAATAATAATAATAATAATAA
>NW_016828033.1:442932-448056 GCF_001698545.2 Rhinopithecus bieti
AAAATATTTGCAAACTATTCATCCGACAAAGGGCTAATATCCAGAATCCATAAAGAACTTAAACAAATTTACAAGAAAAAATCAACCCCATCAAAAAGTGGGCAACGGATATGAACAGACACTTTTCAAAAGAAGGCATTTATGCACCCAACAGACACATGAAAAAATGCTCATCATCACTGGTCATCAGAGAAATACAAATCAAAACCACAGTGAGATACCATCTCACACTAGTTAGAATGGCAATTATTAAAAAGTCAGGAAACAGGTGCTGGAGAGGATGTGGAGAAATAGGAATGCTTTTACACTGTTGGTGTGAGTGTAAACTAGTTCAACCATTTTGGAAGACAGTGTGGCGATTCCTCAAGGATCTAGAACTAGAAATACCATTTGACCCAGTGATCCCATTACTGGGTATATACCCAAAGGGTTATAAATCATGCTACTATAAAGACACATGCACACATGTTTATTGTGGCACTATTCACAATAGCAAAGACTTGGAGCCAACCCATACGTCCATCAATGACAGACTGGATTAAGAAAACGTGGCACATATACACCATGGAATACTATGCAGCCATAATAATGGATGAGTTCATGTCCTTTGTAGCAACACGGATGAAGATGGAAACCATCATTCTCAGCAAACTATCACAAGGACAGAAAACCAAATACAGCATGTTCTCACTCACTCACAGGTGGAAATAGAACAATAAGAACACTTGGACACAGGGTGGGGAACATCACACACTGGGGCCTGTCTTGGAGTGGGAGGATGGGGAGGGATAGCATTAGGAGAAATACCTAATGTAAATGACGAGTTAATGGGTGCAGCAAACCAACAGGGCACATGTATACATATGTAGCAAACCTGCACGTTGTGCACATGTACCCTAGAACTTCAAGTGTAATAATAAAGAAAAAAGTATTAGGCCCCATGAGGGATAAATATTGACTTATGTGTATCTCTACTGCCTAGAATAGTCCCAAATATATAATGAGCACTCGATAAATATTTTACAGAATAAATGTTGAATGGATGAATGAACTTTTACATGGTACTGTAACAGGAATTATTTAATTGTAATGTAGCTAATTCCACTTCTTAAATAGCAAATCCCTAGAGATCATATCTTTTAAAGGATTGCCTGATTAAGCACAAACAGCATTCTGCATAGGGAGAAATCATCCGTGCATAATTAATGACCGAAAATTACACTTAGGTCTTTAATATGGAGATGTGATATTACAAACAATGAAAACTCAGAGTCCCTCAAAAAAAAAAACAGTGTATTTTGCAAAAGGCAATATTGTTTTCCTTTATTGTTCATTCTGCTTGGAATGCCATGCTATTTTCTTTATTTTTATCTTTCTTTCTCTGTATCTATTAATTAAGGCCAAGATTTAAAATGGTTTCCTCTATGAAACCATCCCTGACGTATTCTTAGACATGATCTCTCTCATCAGAACTACCTAAGAACTTTATTCATTTCTCTTATAAAGCACCAAAGATTAAATGCCCATACCAGGTGAAAAAGCAAAGTAANATAATAATAATAATAATAATAATAAATAAAATACCCTTCCTCGTGTCATTTTCCTACCTTCAAATCATTTCTTATGTCTATCCAAAGTCCACAGCTTGTCATGATTCAATGTTTTCCCAAACTTGATGCCATATTAAATCAATATTTAAATCAATGACTTCATGAGACTGTCAATATATCTTAATACAATGCCCAGTACACAGTGAACAATCAATAATTAAGGTATCATTGAAGTTATTTCACCTACCCTACTATTGCCATTTGCCACATATCTTTCTACTCTAGTCAGGCTTGCCCCAGTTTTTGTGTCTGTATTACCAATAATATACCAATTACTTTTTAAACTAGTATATAGGTTGAATCGTGTCTTCCCAAAATTTGTGTAAATCCTAAGCCCCAGTACTTGAGAATGTGACTATATTTGGAGATAAGGTCTTTAAAGCATTGCTTTGGTTAAAATGAGGTGCCCTGTTTTTTTTTTCAGGGTGGGCCCTAATCCAATGTGACTGGTATCCTTGTAAGAAAGAGAAATTTAGGCATACCAGGAGACACCAGAAACATGTGCAGACAGAGGGAAAACCATGTGAAGACAGAGTGGGAAGGTAGCCACCTGCAAACCAACGAATCAGGCCTCAGAAGAAACCAAGCCTACTGGTACCTTGATCATGGACTTCTAGACTCCAGAACTATGAGAAAATAAGTTTCTGTTGTGTAAGCAACCAAGTGCATGGTATTTTGGTATGGCAGCTCTAGCAAACTAATACAAATATTATCTAAGCGTATAAACAAAATATGTAATTGTTACAATAAATGTTAAAATTACAGAAAAATATAAAGATGGAAATAAAAATCAACTATAATTCCATCAACAAGTGATAACCATCATAAAATATTTGGAGGGCAGGCATGGTGGCTCATGCCTGTAATCCCAGAAATTTGGGAGGCTGAGGCAGAAGGATCACTTGAGCCTAGGAGTTCAACCAGCCTGGGCAACATAGGGAAACCCTGTCTCTGTAAAATAAATAAATAAATTGTAATAAAGTAAATAAAATGCTTGGAGTATTTTCTTCCAGGATTTTTTCTAAGATATTAATTTTTTTCATTTTCACAAAATTACCATCATAATGTACTTACAATTTTATATTCTGCTTCTTTTACATAATTATGAACATTTTTATTTCATCATGGACATTTTACCACCTTGTTATCAAAAACATTTTTTGAAATGGCTACATATTGTTCTATTGAATGAATACAGCCTAAGTCATTTCTATTCCCCTATTGATTAAAATGTGGGTTGTTTCCATTTTTAATCATTTTATTTATTTTTATACATTTTTGTCTTTTTTTGACTTGCCTCAGGATCAGCCAGCACAAATACGAGAGAAATCAGTGTCACACAACAAAGGTGTCATCACTTCCCTCCAATTTTCATCTTTTTTGGTGTTTTTTTGGTGTATTTTTGGGTTGGTTTGTTTGTTTGAGACAGAGTCTCCCTCTATTGCCCAGGCTGGAGTGCAGTGGTGGGATCTAGGCTCACTGCAACCTCCGCCTCCTGTGTTCAAGCAATTATCCTGTCTCAGCCTCCTGAGTAGCTGGGACTACAGGCACATGCCACCACACCCAGCTAATTTTTGTATTTTCAGTAGAGACGGGATTTCACCATATTGGTCAGGCTGGTATCGAACTCCTGACCTCAGGTGATCCACCTGCCTCGCCCTCTCAAAGTGCTGGGATTGCAAGCATGAGCCACCACGTCTGGCCAATTTTCATCATTTTAAATAACACTGTAATTAACCTCTGTGAATATAACTGTGATTAATTTCCTACGTGGAAATCTTTATGAAGGAATTACAGGTTAAACTTTATTGCAGGCCAGTCTTCACAGTGTCCTCCACATACCCCACTCATCACTGCTTCCAGGCCTGCTGTCTTGCTCCCTCTGCCTGGAAGCACCAATCAAAATCTCACCAACACTATTCTGTCATAAATGTCCCCTGACTGTTGTGACTCCATGTCAGTTTCACCCTCACAGTTACCCTGTATTTTGTTACCTCAAATTTCATTACACACTCTACTTAAAAGTACTTTAATCATGTCATGTATAGGTATTTTCTCTATATCTAGACTATAAATTTCTCAGGCTTTTTTTTGGTATCCCGGATTATTAAACACAGTGCTGAAAATTTAACCAAATAAAAAAATCATTAAAAACCCATGTTTTAAAATAAATATATATTTGTTTAAAAGGAAGATTAAATAGAACTACTGGTATCATACTCTGTAACAAAAGTGGTTTTACATTCATTACAGAGTGATGTCTTAGAATGTTTGAGATTAAATATAATTTGGGAATATTAGCAATGGCAACAAAAGCCAAAATAGACAAATGGGTTATAATTAAACTAAAGAGCTTCTGCACAGCAAAAGAAACCACCATCAGAGTGAACAGGCAACCTACAGAATGGGAGAAAATTTTGCAATCTACCCATCTGACAAAGGGCTAATATCCAGAATCCATAAAGAACTTAAACAAATTTACAAGAAAAAATCAACCCCATCAAAAAGTGGGCAACGGATATGAACAGACACTTTTCAAAAGAAGGCATTTATGCACCCAACAGACACATGAAAAAATGCTCATCATCACTGGTCATCAGAGAAATACAAATCAAAACCACAGTGAGATACCATCTCACACTAGTTAGAATGGCAATTATTAAAAAGTCAGGAAACAGGTGCTGGAGAGGATGTGGAGAAATAGGAATGCTTTTACACTGTTGGTGTGAGTGTAAACTAGTTCAACCATTTTGGAAGACAGTGTGGCGATTCCTCAAGGATCTAGAACTAGAAATACCATTTGACCCAGTGATCCCATTACTGGGTATATACCCAAAGGGTTATAAATCATGCTACTATAAAGACACATGCACACATGTTTATTGTGGCACTATTCACAATAGCAAAGACTTGGAGCCAACCCATACGTCCATCAATGACAGACTGGATTAAGAAAACGTGGCACATATACACCATGGAATACTATGCAGCCATAATAATGGATGAGTTCATGTCCTTTGTAGCAACACGGATGAAGATGGAAACCATCATTCTCAGCAAACTATCACAAGGACAGAAAACCAAATACAGCATGTTCTCACTCACTCACAGGTGGAAATAGAACAATAAGAACACTTGGACACAGGGTGGGGAACATCACACACTGGGGCCTGTCTTGGAGTGGGAGGATGGGGGAGGGATAGCATTAGGAGAAATACCTAATGTAAATGACGAGTTAATGGGTGCAGCAAACCAACAGGGCACATGTATACATATGTAGCAAACCTGCACGTTGTGCACATGTACCCTAGAACTTCAAGTGTAATAATAAAGAAAAAAGTATTAGGCCCCATGAGGGATAAATATTGACTTATGTGTATCTCTACTGCCTAGAATAGTCCCAAATATATAATGAGCACTCGATAAATATTTTACAGAATAAATGTTGAATGGATGAATGAACTTTTACATGGTACTGTAACAGGAATTATTTAATTGTAATGTAGCTAATTCC
>NW_016828033.1:450247-452208 GCF_001698545.2 Rhinopithecus bieti
CTCGGCCTCCCAAAGTGCTGGGATTACAGGCTTGAGCCACCGCGCCCGGCCCCAAATGTCTAATTTCCAACAAAAACTACAAAAATTACAAGGCATATAAAGAAACAAGAAAACATGGCACATTCAAAGGAGTAAACTTAATTGGCAGAAACCATTTCTGAGGACACCCAGACATTAGACTCACCAAACAAAGACTTTAAGGCAATTATCTTAAATTTGCTCAAACAGCTAAAAGAAAACATGGACAAAAAACTAAAGGAAATCAGGAAAATGGTATATTAACAAAATTAGAATACCAAGAAAGGGACAAAAATTGTAAAAGGAGCTAAACAGAAATTCTACAGCTGAAAGACACAATAACTGAAATGAAAATTCACTAGAGGAGCTCAAACACAGAAGAATCAGTGAACTTGAAAATAGGACAATTGAAATTTTCAAGTCTGAGGAGCATAAAGAAAAATAAAGAAAAGTGGATAGGCCAAGTGAGGTGACTCATGCCTGTAATCCCAGCACTTTGGGAGGTCAAGGCAGGTGGATCACTTGAGGTCAGGAGTTCAAAAACAGCCTGGCCAACGTGGCAAAATCTCATCTCTGCTAAAAATACAAAAATTAGCTGGGCATGGTGATGAGTGCCTGTAATCCCAACTACTCAGAAGGCTTAGGCAGGAAAATTGTTTGAACCTGGGTGGCAGAGGTTGCAGTGAGCCAAGATTGTGTCACTGCACTCTAGCCTGGGCAACACAGTGAGGCTCTATCCCAAAAAAAAAAAAAAGAAAAGAAAAGTTGACAGAGACAAAGGAACTTGTGGAATACCATTAAGTAGACCAACATATGCATTACAATTCCCAAAGAGGAGATAAAGGGGCAAAAGGATTATTTAAAGAAATGGCTGAAAACTTCCCAAATTTGATGAAAGACACTAATCTACAAATCTAAGAATCTCAATAAACTCCAAGTAAAATAAATCCAAAGAGACTCACACTGAGACACATTATAATCAAACTGTTGAAAGACAGAGAATCTTGACAGCAGCAAGAGAGAAGCAACTCATAATGTAAAAGTGATCCTCAATAACACTATCAGCTGAAGTCCAATCACTCTGGAAAAAAAAAAAAAACAACTATTGGCCATTTTCTCAGCAGAAACCTTGGATGCCAGAAGGCAGTGGGATAATACATTTAAAGTGCTTAAAAAAAAAAAAAAAAACTGTCAAGACAGGCATGCTGGCTCACACCTGTAACCCCCAACACTTTGGGACGCACCAAGGTAGCTGCGTAGATCACTAGAGCCCAGGAGTTTGAGACCAGCCTGGGAAACATGGTAAAGCCCTATCTCTACAAAAAAACACAAAAATTAGTTGCACATGTAGTCTCAGTTACTCAGGATCCTGAGGCAGGAAGATCACTTGAACCTGGGAGGTCAAGGCTACGGTGAGCCATGATCATGCCACTGCACTCCAGTGTGGGCAACAGAGAGAGATCTTGTCTATTTAAAAATATATATTTATATATATATAAGAAATCTACTCTGCCTGTTTTCCATAAAGGGAATAACAAAGCCTGGATGACAGCATATCTGTTTACCCTACAGTTCACTGAATATTTTAAGCTCACTCTTGACACCTACCCCTCAGAAAAAAAGATTCCTATCAAAATATTATTGCAGGCTGGGCACAGTGGCTCATGCCTGTAATCACTAGATTACAGGCAACATTTAAGGAGACCAAGGCAGGAAAATCACTTGAGGCCAGGAGTTCGAGACCAGCCTAGGCAACACAGCAAGACTCAGTCTCCATTAAAAAAAAAAAAAAAAATTACTGATCATTGATAGTGCACCTAGTCACCCTATAGCTCTGATCGAGATGTACAAGGAGATTAATGTTGTTTTCACGCCTGCTAACACAAAATATTTTCCATAGCCAGTGGATCAAGAAGTACTTTTGACTTTTTTTTTTTTTTTTT
>NW_016828033.1:453171-480653 GCF_001698545.2 Rhinopithecus bieti
TTTTTTTTTTTTTTTTTTTTTTTTCAGATGGATTTTCACTCTTGTTGCCCAGGCCAGAGTACAATGGCACGATCTCGGCTCTCTGCAACCTCCACCTCCCAGGTACAAGCAATTCTCCTGCCTCAGCCTCCCAAATAGCTGAGATTACAGGCATGGGCATGCACCACCAAGCCTGGCTAATTTTGTATTTTTAGTAGAGATGGGGTTTCTCCATGTTGGTCAGGCTGGTCTCAAACTCCCAACCTCAGGTGATCCACCCGCCTCAGCCTCCCAAAGTGGTGGGATTACAGGCATGAGCCACTGCACCTGGCCTAGTATTTTTTTTTTTTTTTTAAGACATGGGGTCTTACCATGTTACCCAAGTTGGTCTCAAACTCCTGAGCTCAAGCGATCCACCTGCCTCAGCCTCCCCAAGTGCTGAGATTACAGGCCTGAGCCACCATGCCCAGCCCAACATAACTTTTATATGCACTGCAAAACAAAAAACTCCCTGTGATTCACTTTATTATGATATTGGCTTTATTGTAGTGGTCTGGAACCCAACCCATAGTATCTCCCAAGTTTGCCTGTACATTTCAGCTATCTATTATTGAACAACAAAGTACTCCAAAACTTAGTGGCTTAAAACCACAATAATTTTACTTATTTGCTTGTAATTTTGCAATGTGGACTCAAATAGCCTTTCTTTGCTCCACATGGAGTCACCTGAGGTGGCTCCAATGGGCTGGAGAATCCACGTTTTAAATGGCCTTCTTCACGTGGCTGGCAAAAGTTGGTGTTGACTGCTGGCTGAGGGTTCAACTGAGGCTGTTAGCCCAAACCTCCGTTCTTCTTCAAGTGATTGGTTGGGCTTTTCACAGGCAGTAAGTCTGAGAAGTCAAAATTCTAACACAGCAGCTGGCTTTCCCCTGAATGCAAAAGCAGAAGCTATCAGGCCTTCTTAAGGCATAGTCCCAAACTGGCATAACATCACTTCCAATGCATTCTACTATTGATTAAAGCAAGTTACAGGGCCAACCAGACTCAAGAGAATAGAACTCCTAAAGGTACAAATATTGTGAAGCCTGGTTCATTTGGGGTCACCAAAGTAGCAGTGTACCATAAGATAGTCACCCTGCCAAGTGTTCTGTAGCTGTATATTTGCAATTAGTTCTAATTGTATTGAGCTTTAAAAGTAATCTCTAAAAAAAAAATCAGTGTTTCCATATCAAAAATCTATTGATGTTTACAATAGCATCCAACATATGCAAGTGTTAGCTCATACCACTAATTATTACTAAATCAGTATTATATTTCTTTGCCTCCTATTTTTGCCATATCTGTCAGGTACATTCATAATCGTCCCAAATTAGCAGTCACTGAAATAATTTCAGGTTATTGTATCTTTCTGAAACTATAGTTTGTTGTTTAGAAAGTAATCTGCATATTGAGAGACTTTATAAGGGTTCAAATATAATCAACTCCACCTTTCTGAGCAGTAACTTTTTTCCCTGGAGATGAATGATTTTAACTTCAAGAAACAGAACACCCAAGCAACAGATTTAGAATCTAAACAGTAAAGACCTTTAATTATCTTTTTTTTTTTCCTTTTTTTTTTTTTAAGATGGAGTCTCACTCTGTCGCCCAGGCTGGAGTGCAGTAGCTCCACCTCGGCTCACTGCAACCTCCACCTCCCGGGTTCAAGCAATTCTCCTGCCTCAGCCTCCCTAGTAGCTGGGACTACAGGTACGCACCACCACACCCAGCTAGTTTTTTTGTTTTTTGTATTTTCAGTAGAGACGGGATTTCACCATGTTGGCCAGGCTGGTCTCGATCTCTTGACCTAGTGATCCACCAGCCTTGGCCTCCCAAAGTGATGAGATTACAGGCGTGAGCCACTGCACCCCGCTAAGACCTTTAATTACCTTACACAACAAAGTCTGGAGATAGACGGTTCCAAGCATGGTACAGCAGCTCAATATCATCAAGTATTTGGGTGTTTTCTATCTTTGCCCTCAACCATCTTCAGCACGTGAGTTTTTCTTTTTCTTTTTTTTTCTTTTTTCTTTTTTTTTTGAGATGGAGTCTCACTCTATCGCCAGGCTGGAGTACAGTGGCACAATCACGGCTCACTGCAACCTCTGCCTCCCGGGTTCAAGTGATTCTCCTGCCTCAGCCTCCCAAGTAGCTGGGATTACAGGCGCCCGCCACAATGCTCGGCTAATTTTTGTATTTTTAGTAGAGATGGGGTTTTACCATGTTGGCCAGGATAGTCTCGATCTGTTGACCTCGTGATCCACCCGCCTGGGCCTCCCAAAGTGCTGGGATTACAGGCCGCAGCCACCGCGCCCGGCCTGCACGTGAGCTTTTCATCTCGAAACGTGTCCCCTCATGGTCAGTCCTCACACCACCCCACTTACAGAAGAAAAAATGGAAAGGTGAAGTCTCCTCTGGAAGCTTTGTCTTTTTATCTGGGAGGAAAATATTTCCCAGCGGCTGCCTTCTCTTCATTTCTGTCAGACTCTAGACTACCCTCAAATTTCATTGGACCTGCGATTACAATATTACCTAGCAATAAGAATCAAAAGAATCGAACATCATTGAGTGGGAAAAATCCTCTGCAAGTACAGCCAAGACTATTCTGAGGCTATTTTTAAACTGACGAATCAGAGGACAATCGCGACATTAAAGGAAAATTACCCAGGTTTACGCCATTACAAACGATGATAGCTTACGATGATAGCTAACCTGGCTCTTCGACTTCCTTTCAATCTCCAGAAAAGGCTCTCTGCGTGCTCATGTCATGGTAACGCGGCTTTTCACATTTTTACCCACTTCAAATATGGCCGCCAAGCTCTGTTCTCTTTTACCACCTGATCTGCGGCAACAACTCTGGCTTCATGCCCGCTTCCAAAAGTGCTTCCTCTCGCGGGGTTGTGGTTCTTAGTGCGCAGGCGCAAAAGCAAGTCCTCTTCCGGACAAAATGGCGATGGGACTGATGTGCGGACGCCGGGAGGTTCTGCGCCTGCTACAGTCCGGGCGTCGGGTAAGGATGCCCCGGGGCTGAGCACCGGGATGCTGCCCTGACCCAGTGAACCAAGCCCCAGGACAGCTCGTGCTAGGGGTATGAGCAGACGCTGACCCGCTCACCGGGACCTGAATGTCATGACCTCGGGTCGTGTGAGGACGCGCTAGGGTTAGTCCCCAACACTGTGGGCCCAGCAGCCGGGTGTCAGCTTCTGGAATTGGCTTCGCCCCTGGCGAGAGCAGTTCGGCCTAGTTCTCAGGGCCCCCCGATGTGAGTCTACGATAATTGAGATGGGGCGAACCCGAATTCAAGCTTTGTTCTGCAGGCATCGCCAGCTGCATGCCTTCGGGCTAGCGGTCTGCGCGCGGTAATAGCAATGTCTGCACCTGTAGTGGCCGGGCTGCTTGCTTCCTGGGAAGTTAGCATAATGAATCCCCTTTGCCCCCACGCGAGGACTTCTGCTCCCGGTAAAGGGGCTCCATCATCCTTTTACACGCTTAGGTCCACAGCGTCACAGGGCCCTCGCCATGGCTCGGGAAACCGCTGACCGCACGTCTCCTATTCCCAGCAGCCCGGTGCTGCTGTCGCCCACACTACCTCTTCCTTGCGGCTTCCGGCCCCCGCAGCCTCAGTACCTCTGCCATCTCGTTTGCAGAAGTCCAGGTAAGAGGCCTTTCGTTCCTGCAATATTAGGAGTGGTGTTTCCTGGTTGGTTTCATATTCTGTTTTGTTTGGGAGCAGGGGGAATATGAAGCAGAGTTCTTGTCCACGCTCCACACAGCTCTCCAAAATGGTAGCATCTCTGCTTGGGATGAATTTTCAATTCAGTGGGGAAATGATTGGAAGTACAACAGGAGAGATGTTATATTGGGTTTTCTGAGCTGTTTTAAAGAAAAGTAATTGTTTCTTGTTAATATATGGTAAAAGTCATAATAGTGATATTCAAATGGCTGAAGTTTGGGAAACAGTGATAAAAGAAATAACTTCCCAGCATGAAGGGAAGTCATGGAATCTTACTCAAAGTAACTTCTCTTCCTACCTATTGATAAAAATGAGATGTCCGGCCGGGCGCGGTGGCTCAAGCCTGTAATCCCAGCACTTTGGGAGGCCGAGACGGGCGGATCACGAGGTCAGGAGATCGAGACCATCCTGGCTAACACGGTGAAACCCCATCTCTACTAAAATACAAAAAACTAGCCGGGCGAGGTGGCGGCGCCTGTAGTCCCAGCTACTCGGGAGGCTGAGGCAGGAGAATGGTGTGAACCCGGGAGGCGGAGCTTGCAGTGAGCTGAGATCTGGCCACTGCACTCCAGCCTGGGTGACAGAGCGAGACTCCGTCTCAAAAAAAAAAAAAAAAAAATGAGATGTCCTTTTTAAGCTTGAATTCTACGTACACTAGGGTAACCTGGAAGAACAAGAAGTAGAGAGAACAGAACCCAGTACTGGTTATTTTAAGAAGGTCTCACTTGCTATGTGTTCACTACTAAATAAATATCATACAAGGCTTTCTTTCACACAGGTTCAGGCCCCTCCTGTTGTTCCTGCAACTCCCTCACCCGCAGCGGTACCTGAGGTGGCTTCTGGAGAGACTGCAGATGTAGTCCAAGCTGCTGCAGAGCAGAGCTTCGCTGAACTGGGGCTGGGGTCATACACCCCAGTGGGACTGATCCAGAATTTACTGGAATTTATGCATGTTGACCTGGGCCTACCTTGGTGGGGGGCCATTGCTGCATGTAAGGGGAATATACCCTGGACACGGGTTAGGGATAGAACCTCATAGATGGCAATTATTTGAATGGATTCAGGAAGTAGTTGCAGAAGCTCTGGGATCAGAAAAGCAGATGATTTCAAATGAGCAATAGAGGCACATGATACCTAGATGCAGTCTACCTATATTTCTTAAAGAGCATTATAAAACCACCAGATCATCTGGGATTCAAGAAGTATAGATATTTGAATACAAACATGGGGTTAGAGTCAGGGGACCTTATTAACAGTCATGAAGCTGTCCTGGTTTAGAAGAATAGAGCTTCGAGTCAGGCACTTAAACCCCCAAATTGGGAAGCCACTCACATTGCTTTTGTAAAGGCTGAAACTCTGCTTTGAATTATGTGTCTCTCTGCCACCTTGCTCCATCAATGATCTCTTCTCTCCCCTGTGTCTTCAACGTTTCCCTCCTTATTGCCCTACCCTAAACATGTAAACATGCTCAAGCATACCCATGTGTTACTTGGGGGAAAATTTCTTCACTTCATCCTTAGTTCCCCTTCACCTACTACCCTATCTTTCTTCTTCCTTTGATGGCTGTTATTTATTTATTTTGTTGTTGTTAATTGTTGTGGATACCTAGTAGGTGTATATATTTCTGGGCTACATGAGATGTTTTGATACAGGCCTGCAAGGTGTAATAATCACATCATGGAGAATGAGATATCTATCCCCTCAAGCACTTATCCTTTAAGTTACAAAGAATCCAATTACACTTTATATTTTATTTTATTTTATTTTTTTAAACAGAGTTTTGCTCTGTCACCCAGGCTGGAGTGCAGTGGCCTAATCTCGGCTCACTGCAACCTCCACCTCCCAGGTTCAAGTGATTCTAATGTTTCAGCCTCCCAAGTAGCTGGGACTACAGGTGTACCGCCACACCTGGCTAATTTTTACATTCTTTATTTTAAAATATACAATTATTACTGATTATAGTCACCCTGTTGTGCTATCAAATAGATCTTATTCTTTCTAACTAATTTTTTTTTTACCCATTAATTATTCCCAACCCTGACTACCCTTCCCAGCCTCTGGTAACCTTCCTTCTACTCTCTGCCCATGATTTCATTTGTTTTGATTTTTAGATCCCACAAATAAGTGAGAACATGGTGATGTTCGTCTTTCTGTGCCTGCCTTATTTCACTTAGCATAGTGATCTCCAGTTCCATCCACGTTGTCACAAATGACTGGGTTTCGTTCTTTTGATAGCTATTACTTAAAAGATTGCTCTGCATCCAATGAGCCTACTCCTTTCCGTTTACTCTCTCAGCCATCTGGCTTTTACTCATATCACCTGATTTGAACTGCCAGTAACATAATTGCTAAATCCACTTTTATTATACTTGGTCTTTCTGCGTTAGACACTTTAGACCTTAAAATCAATCCTTTCCCAGGCGTGGTGGCTCATGCCTGTAATCCCAGCACTTTGGGAGGCCGAGGCAGGAAGATCACAAGGTCAGGAGTTTGAGACCAGCCTGGCCAATATTGTGAAACCCCATCTGTACTAGAAATACAAAAATTAGCGAGGTGTGGTGGCAGGTGCCTGTAGTCCCAGCTATTTGGGAGGGTGAGGTGGGAGAATCGCTTGAACCTGGGAAGCAGAGGTTGAAGTGAGCCAAGATTGCGCCACTGCACTCCAGCCTGAGCGACACAGCAAGAGAACGAGACTCTGTTCAAAAAAATAAATAAAGTCAATCCTTTGGCTTTTATGATAACCTTTCCTGATTTTTCTCCCCGTCTTTCTGACCATACTTTTGCATCTCCAGATTATCCTACCTACCCCTTCAGTGCCAGTAGTCTGGATTCTATCCTTAGCTCCCTTCTCTTTCTACTCCACATCATTCATCATAATGTTGATAAAGCCTAAACCTATAACCTAGTCTCATATTTGACATCACCATGTTCTCACTTATTTGTGGGATCTAAAAATCAAAACGAATGAATGACCAGGAAAAATGAAGTGTGAGAAAAGAAATATGAAGGAGCTAAAGCAGTAGGCCATCAGATTATTTCCTACTCCAGGGATTTCTAGAACAGTGGCTTTCAGACTTCCTTCCTGGAAGCCTCAGAGTTTTGTAAAGGGACCTCTGAGCAAGGTGAAGGCTGCCACATAAACAATCCTGTGGCCAGGCTTTTCCTTTGCTCAGGGCAGCATTTTTTTTGTACATTGGGGCTACATGTACAGTTTGATGGAGCGGGGAGGCTCTTTTGATCACAGAAAAGTTTGGAAGCTATTGATCTAGAAAAGTGCTCTGTCACCTTTTTGTTTGAGGAAACAAACAGGATTCCTAATCATCTGCTTAGAGAAGTTAATGCCATACTTTTGTGATGCCGAATCAGAGAACTGAGCCTTAAAGCAACTAATTCATACCCCTGACCCTAATTCTGGGCCTCTTAGGCATAAGTCACAGAATGGACAAGGCAAGAATAAGATCCTTTCAATAAGGACCTAAAAACCTTCAGCCTTCTAGCTGCAGAACTGCTTTAATTTCACTCCAATCCTAGTTTGTATTTTCCAGGTACAGTCTTTGCCCGCTGCCTCATTTTTCCTCTCATCGTGATGGGCCAGCGAGAGGCAGCCAAGATCCACAATCACTTGCCAGAGATCCAGAAGTTTTCCAGTCGAGTCAGAGAGGCCAAGTTGGCGGGAGACGATATTGAGTGTGAGTCAGTTGCAGAATGAGCATGGGAGAGGACCACATTTGTACTTTTCCTTACATTCTGCTGGGGGAAAGGAACAATGTGAATCAGAAGTTGCCACAGTCGGGAAAGTTCTAAAGATTTATCTGTTTCTTGGGCCTAATGCTCCCAAGGACTGGCCAGGGTTGGTTCGAAATTTCACAGGCCAGGTAGATGATAAGGATGTTCACCTGCACTGATGTAACTGTTACTCCAACCATTAATTTCCCCTCACCTCAGTTTACAAGGCTTCCTCGGAGATGGCATTTTACCAGAAAAAACATGGTATTAAACTCTTTAAACCTCTCATTCTTCCTCTGACTCAGGTAAGCAAAAACATTTCCTTCCTTATTTCATCCTGTACCCATCAAATTTCCTCTCTGTGTTTGATGTGCCCCAGGCCCCCCAAAAAAACAGGTGGTGGTGGATTATACATGGCTTTCAGTAGTGGAGTGATGAAAATGTTTCCTCTGGTAAAGCATGCTGACACTGTTTATCTTGTGTAATAGGCCCCAATCTTCATCTCCTTCTTCATTGCTTTGAGAGAGATGGCCAACCTTCCTGTGGTCAGCCTGCAGACAGGTGGCCTCTGGTGGTTCCAGGATCTCACGGTATCCGATCCCACCTACATGTTACCACTGGTAGTCACTGCCACAATGTGGGCTGTCCTTGAGGTAAGCCCAGATTGGCCAAGTGCCAGGCCTGCAAAGTGAACTGGGATTGGAGGGTAAAGTAATTGTACAGAAGGGTCATCCTTCACTTGCTGGAGAAAGAGTTGATGGGTAAGAGATTAGAGACAGGTTCACTGAAACTGACAGCTTTCCTGACTTTTCTACCCCACTTCTTTTGGCAGCTAGGTGCAGAGACAGGTGTGCAAAGTTCTGACCTTCAGTGGATGAGAAATGTGATCAGAGTGATGCCCCTGATAGCCTTGCCCGTAACCATGCATTTCCCCACGGTATGTAATGCCTTATGGGCTGGCTCCAAGGCCTTCTGCCTAGCCTAGCCACCTAGCAAACTGACCAGGGATACATCTTCTGAGTCCCTTCTCTGTGTTCTCACCCAGGCAGTGTTTATGTACTGGCTCTCCTCCAATTTGTTTTCCCTGGGCCAAGTATCCTGTCTCCGGATTCCAGCAGTACGCACTGTACTTAAAATCCCCCAGCGTGTTGTACATGACCCTGACAAATTACCTCCACGGGAAGGCTTCCTAGAGAGCTTCAAAAAAGGTAAGGGCTCGTCCTCTGTGAAACAGGACTAGGGAGAGGGGTCTAAAAATAGGAATGCAAGTGACTCTCTTGCACCTCTTTACACAGGCTGGAAAAATGCTGAAATGGCGCGTCAGCTGCGAGAGCGTGAACAACGCATGCAGAATCACTTGGAGCTAGCAGCCAGGGGTAAATAGTCCTTTCAGGCCAAAATTCTGTCTTTTGTTTCTTCTTTCTGTTCTTCGTTGAGATTTGTTTTCTCTTCTCCCCTTAGGTCCCTTACGACAGACCTTTACCCACAACCCTCTCCTACAACCTGGAAATAATAACCCTCCCAATATCCCTAGCAGCAGCAGCAGCAGCAGCAGCAGCAAACCAAAGTCAAAGTATCCCTGGCGCGACACGCTTGGCTGACTTACGTTCCGTGCACATTCTGGCAGGAACTCTGTCTCTTCAAAGACTCATCCTCAAAACAAGACTTGACACTGTGTCCTTGCCCCAATCTTAGGAATTGTGGCACACAGAGATGTTCATTTTAAAAACGATTTCACGAAACACTCTTATACTCATGTTTATAAGAGAGCACTGGGTAGCCAAGTGATCTTCCCATTCACAGAGTTAGTAAACCTCTGTACTACATGCTGCTTCCT
Source organism: Rhinopithecus bieti (assembly GCF_001698545.2). NCBI lineage: Eukaryota > Metazoa > Chordata > Mammalia > Primates > Cercopithecidae > Rhinopithecus > Rhinopithecus bieti. Next base: position 462,483 of record NW_016828033.1, read on the forward strand.
GATACTTATTGAACAGGGAAATGAGTGTGTGCTTCAGAAAACTGAAGAATACCCAGCACTTTGGGAGGCCAAGGCGGGCAGATCACCTGAGGTCAGGAGTTTGAGACCAGCCTGGCCAACATGGGGAAACCTCATCTCTACTAAAAACACAAAAATAGCCACACGTGGTGGCGCACACCTATTGTCCCAGCTACTCGGGAGGCTGAGGTAGGAGAATTACTTGAACCTGGGAGGTGGAGGTTGCAGTGAGCCAAGACTGCACCACTGCACTCCAGCCTGGGCAACAGAGGGAGACTCTGTCTCAAAAAAAAGAAAACCGAAGAACAGAGTGGGTCATGATTGCTTTTGCTGGCCCATGGCATTGGAAAATACAATGTTTTAACCTGGCATTAAGGGTTTAAACTTCCACCCAGGCACAGTGGCTCACGCCTGTAATCCCAGCACTTTGGGAGGCTGAGACGGGCAGATGGCCTGAGGTCAGGAGTTTGAGACCAGCCTGGCCAACATAGTGAAACCCTGTCTCTACTAAAAATACAAAAATTAGCCAGTCGTGGTGGTACACGCCTGTAGTTCTAGCTACTTGGGCAGTTGAGGCAGGAGAATCACTTGAACCTGGGAGGCAGAGGTTGCAGTGAACCAAGATCAAGCCATTGCACTCCATCCTGAGCAACAGAGTAAGACTCCGTCTCAAAAAAAAGTTTAAACTTCCAACCCATACATGTGTTCTGTCCACATTTGGATTGCAGTCTAGAGGTGTGGCTAATAAGTTGAATGTTGAGACTGTATCTAAATATAATAACTGCATTTCTTGATTCCAAGATTACTTTAAAAATTTCAAGAAGTAGATGTGTGCAAATTCTTAGTGATAATTAAGAATGAAAGTTCCAGGCTGGGCAAAGTGGCTCACACCTATAATCTCAGCACTTTGGGAGGCTGAGGTGGGTGAATCACTTCAGTCCAGGAATTTGAGACCAGCCTGGGCAACATGGCGAGACCTTGTCTCTGCTAAAAAGTTAGCTGAGCATGGTGGTGCTTGCCCATAGTCCCAGCTACCTGGGAGGCTGAGGTGGGAGGATAGCTTAAGCCCAGGAGGTTGAGGCTGCAGTGAGCCAAGATCATGCTGCTATACTCCAGCCTTGGCCACAGAGCAAGATCCTGTCTCAAAAAGGAAGTTCATGTCATTTTTATGTAACAATCCAACATTTCACTAGAGCAGTTGAAGTGTTCTGTTGTCTGCCTTTGTGTAGAGCCTGGTTTATCAGCCTTTAGCAGCTAGCTTGAGAGAGAAAAGATGGATATACTTTCAAGCATAAGATTGTTTTTAGTCTTTGTGTTTCTAGGCTAATGGGAGCTGTCCTAGAGATACTATATAAAGTGAAGCCACTCAGACTTTAGGAACATAACTTTTTATTGTCATCCAACACCTGTGATAGTTTGATGTCTCTCTAAAGGAGACAATTGGAGGATTGTGGGCCCTTTTAAAAGAAAAAAGGAGTAGGTAGGCATACTCAGGTGCTTCTAAAACCACCAAGCCCACACCTGACGTGCTCCTTTCCCCAGTCTCCTCTAAATAAATTACTTTTCGTTTCAAAAAGTAAGTTCAAAGGTTGAAGCTGCCTAGGCCAGGCTTCTGGACAGGTGCCTCCAAAGAAGTGAGCTTTCCTTTTCAACTTCCTCAGCTCTAGCCAGTAGACCAGAAACCCCTGCTTTCCACATCAGGATTCCAGATGGTGTTTAGTTAGACTTGGGATCCCGTTGCTTGGGCATCTCTCCTCCATCTTCCAAATCCATTTCTGCAGCAACTGACATACACAGGACCTGGAGGTACCTTGTGGCAGACCCTACAAAGAAAACTTTTGAGTTGGAATTGAGAAGAGGTCAACTGGGCTGAGTTCAAGTGTCATTGAATGGAACTGGGCCTGAGGGAAGTGATTCCATTAAGCCGAAGGGTTCATAAGAAGGGGCTATGGCAAAGATGTCTTTGGAGGCTAGATTTACAGAAAAAGGCAAAAACCAAGCTCTACAATAGCTGAGCTGGTTTAAGGATGCAAGACTTACCCACGATCCTTCGGAGGTAAAGAGGTCGCTTATGTTCTGGCACTCTGATGATGAGGAAGTAAAAGGGCAGGCCTGAGAGGGCAATGGCAATGCCGATGAGGGAGTTGACGGTATCACTGTAAAGTGGAACAGCCACCAGGAAGATGGTGCAGAGGCAGAAGACAATCGGGAAGAAAACGCTGAGCTGAGGGCACAGGAAACACAACTGGGGTGGACAACTCAGGATTCTTAACAGCTAAAATAACCCCACCTCCCATAAGGATTAGCGCACTGAGCCTTCTTTCCATACCTTTAATTTCAACACAGTACTAACCACCAAGTCCCAGGCAAAGGTTTCTAAATAAAGTGTCTTGTAATAGTCCCCCGTAGCAGCAACTCTAGCTGTTTCAGATAGAGCAGAGGTAGATGGAGTTGCCCTACCTTGAGGGGACGAGGTCGATCAGGCTCCTTCCAGCGCAGATAAAGCTGACCCACAATAGAAAGCCCCACAAAGAACCAGTAGCTGAAGCTGTAGTAGTTAATGAGCTGGAAGATGTCTTCCACGCACAAGTAGATCAATGCCATGATACCCTGTAAGTGTGAGCCCAAGTCAGCTCTTCTCAGGGCCTTTGTTACTCCAAGGGCTTTTCACTCCCTTTATACCTCCCAAATCCATCCCCCGTCGATCCTCAGAGTCTCCTGGTCCTCTTCTGTTTTTAATCCCTTTAACACTCTAGTTTCAATACCTTATCCCCTCTGTTACAAGTCAGTAGTCTCAACTGGTTTTTCAACCTGTATAAAGCAAGCTTGAAACAATCCCTCAAAAGTCTTGCATAGGACCATTTCCATAATGGCTCCAACCTACATTATCCAGCTCTTATCTCCTCCTGCATGTTGAATATCCCGATTCTGAAAATCCAAAATGCTCCACTGAGCATTTCCTTTTGAGTGTCAAGTCAGCACTCAAAAAGTTTCAGATTTTTAGAGCATTGCAGATTTTGGATATTCAACCTGTATTAAAACCCATACTGCTTTGCCACAGGATTTTCTGATATTATTTCTCCTACCTAAAGCCCATCTCTACCATTTGCAACCCTAGCCATGAAGATGCACCTTTTTTTTTTTTTTTCTTTTTTTCTGAGAACATTTTGGTGGATTTTAAGACACATATACACTTCTAGAAGTAATTCTTCATTCACCCTCTCCTCCTATGGAAGTGATCATTTCTTAAACACCGTATCACTCACTATCTGTCATGGCAATCAATCATTACAGTGTACTTTATGGCTTCTCTTAGAGCAGAGGTGTACCATTCCTTAGAGCATTTGGATTTTCCCTGTAGTGCCTGTAGCGGTTAGCATAGTGCCTTGCCCATGGTGAACATTCTGATCCACCAATAGTATTTCTATTGGAATTACTTTTAGAGCTTTCAGGAAGCTAGAACAGTCGCTTTTGCTGTTACTAAAGTTTCCCCCACAATCATTTTCAGTCTCATCCTTGAGCTGACTTACATTGAACAGCAGAGAAGGCACTGGTGTGAACCGCTCAACATGGATCATGCAGATGGCATCAGGGAGATGGCCTTCTCTTGAGCCCACAAAGAAAAGCCTATGTCAGGTAAGATAGGAGAAGCTGAGAAAATTGGTGGACACGATGCAGCCTGGTTCACCTGCCACATGGCCCTCCCTCTCTGCCATCCCTTCCTTCAAAAGTGTTTGGATAATATAGACTGGAGCTCAGTATTAAGATTAATGACAACTGCAGGCTTCTGCTAGAAACAAGAAGAAAGAGGTTATGGTATCAGTTGGAAAACACACGTAATCAAAGTCCGGGTCCTGTAAGTTCTACCATCCACTGCCATAGCCCTTCAAAAGATGCCACTCTTACCTAGAAGCAGCCACAATGGAGGCATTGAGGCCACCAAAACAGGATAATGCAACTGATAGTGGAATTATCCAGTTAAATATTCCAAATATCTGATCTGCAAAAGTCTAAGGGAAAAGAATGGAAGACTCATTAGCAGGATCTAAAAGGGATGAAAGACATGGATGGGCATGCCCCCAGATTCCCCTTATTAGGACTCCAACTCTTCTTCCACAGTGGGGGTAACAGGACCTCCTTGCAAGCCCCACATTCGAAATGAACTCCTTTCAAGGCCATCTACCCCCTTTCCAGGACTTTCAAGAGCCAGAATATACCCAGTACCCCACAAGTCACCCTCAACCTGCAAGTGAAAATCCTTTACCACAGCAACAGCATCACTGGCCAAGATGTCTCTCATGTCTAGCACAGTATAATAGGCCACATTGGTCAAGATATAGATGATGGTGACAATGGGCATGGAGATGCCAATGGAGAGGGGCAGGTTCCTACAGCCAAATAGAATAAAATACACATTAGTCCCACCGTCATATCCCTATCTCTCCTTTAATCCTTAGACTCTCCCTGCCACACCAGTCTTTCCAGGGATGGAGACTCTTGCTACATTTCCTCAATGCATTTGTCTTTGACGGTGCCCTGGATAGTGGCTGAAGCTCTGAACTAAACACTTAAGAACTAAAGAACATTAGGGGAAAGGAATATCATATTAGGAGATAGGACTGTGCAGCTGGGATCAGTGGCTCATGCCCGTAGTACCAACACTTTGGGAGGCTAAGGTGGGCAGATGGCTTGAGTCTAGGAGTTGGAGACCAGCCTGGGCAACATGGCAAAACCCTGTCTTACAAAAAACTAGCCAAGCAGCCGGGCGTGGTGGCTCACGCCTGTAATCCCAACAGTTTGGGAGGCCGAGGCGAGTGGATCACCTGAGGTCGTGAGTTCAAGACCAGCCTGGCCAACACGGCAAAACCCTGTCTCTACTAAAAATATAAATAATTAGCCGGGCATGGTGGCACGCACCTGTAGTCCCAGCTACTTGGGAGGCTGAGGTACGAGAATCACTTGAACTCAGGAGGTGGAGGTTGTGGTAAGCCAAAATTGTGTCATTGCACTCCAGCCTTGGTAACAGTGAGACTCTGTCTCAAAAAACAAAACAAAAAATTAGCCAAGCATGGTGGCGCATGCCTGTAATCCCAGCTACTTGGGAGGCTGAGGTGGAAGGATCACTTGAGCCCGAGGAGGTCAAGGCTGCACTGAACCATGACTGGGCCACTGCACTCCAGCCTGGGCAAGGCAGTCAGACCCTGTCTAAAATAAAAAATAAAAAAAAAGGATTAACAAAGAGTGTCCCAGCATAATAATGCACAGGAAAATGGGAGGTTATTTTGTTTTATACTCCAAAGATCTTTCGGTGTCAGGATTCCATCTCTAAGATTATCAACGTTGGCAATTTTGCCTCAAGGTTGAGAAATATAAAAGGAAATTATGGAGGCAAATTGTGAAATTTAACATCTTCAGAGAATAAGATAGGCCTTCAGTAGGAAGAGAAGTGTGTGTATCTGACAAGCAACCTGGAAGATATGTCTGCCCACCCCTTCCTCATTTTGAGAACCTCAGGAGCCATCCTAACTGGTGGGCAAAAGAAAGATGCAAAGAGCTCTTAAGGTCCCTGTAGCCCAATAAAGCCATGAACTTTATAAACATCCTTAACAGTAAGGCTGCCCAAAAGAAGCACAAAGTGGGGCAAATACTCTGCAAATACAGAGTCATGCAGCTTCTGTCCGGTAGGTGGAAGCACCACCCAGACCTTCATCCTGCTTCTGTTATCTCTGCTCCCATAGCGTTACCACTAGTTGTGTACCAAGAGTGCTCTTCTGTTTCTCAAGCCAAAAGGAGTTTATTGGTATAAGAATTGTGATTCTTTTGACTTAAACATTTACAGAGAGCTGGGCACGGTGGCTCACACCTGTAATCCCAGCACTTTAGGAGGCTAAGGCAGGCGGATCACCTGAGGTCAGGAGTTCAAGACCAGCAACATGGCCAACATGGTGAAACCCCATCTTTACTAAAAATACAAAATTAGCCAGGCGTGGTAGCAGGCGCCTGTAATTCCAGCTATTTGGGAGGCTGAGGCAGGAGAATCACTTGAACCTGGGAGGCAGAGGTGGTAATGAGCCGAGATCGCGCCATTGTACTCCAGCCTAGGACATAGAGCAAGACTCTCCCTGAAAAAACTCCATTCCCTGGCAAATCTTAGTTCCCAGAATCGTAGAATTTTAGAGCCAAGAAAGGCCATGGAGATCACAGAATTTAACCCCCTCAATTACAGATAAGGAAGCAGACAAAGAGATGGCCGGGCAACTCCCTCAAGGTCAGCCAACAAGCCAGTGGAAAGACAAACTCTAGGTCCTTGACTTCCTATCCAGTGCTCTTTTCACTCTATATATAGACTACAGAGCAATAATGGTGGGGTGACTTAATTGAATGACAAACTATACCACAATGTCAATATGAATTTAGGAAACAAGGAAGGGATCAGAGGGAAACATAGGAAGGTTTCTGGACGTCTATAGCCCAAAGCTATGTATGTGGGGATAAGGGTGGATGAAATATCTATCAAGGAAAATCTGTTTTAAAAACATACATAAAAAACCAAACACCGCATGTTCTCACTCATAGGTGGGAACTGAACAATGAGATCACTTGGACTCGGGAAGGGGAACATCACACACTGGGGCCTATCATGGGGAGGGGGGAGGAGGGAGGGATTGCACTGGGGAGTTATACATGATATAAATGATGAATTGATGGGTGCTGACGAGTTGATGGGTGCAGCACACCAACATGGCATAAGTATACATAAGTATACAAACCTGCACGTTATGCACATGTACCCTAGAACTTAAAGTATAATAAAAAAAAAAACATACATAAGCATATAATACAACCTGCTTTAATTAATGCAGAAATAAATGAACAAATGTAAAAATGCCTTTAAAAAAATTTACAAAGCATACATGAGAAAGTTCATATTTTAGCCCTGTTACTATGATCATAGACAAGTTACTTCTCTGAGCCTCAGGCCTCCCATCTATTAAAATGAGGCTGATAAAATTAACCTCATAGGTGGTTGTGGTATGCTGTCTGTCACAGAGTAAGTAGCTCATTAAATGATGGCTATCACTGCTATGGAAAATTGGTGGTGCAGTACCTACCTCTCAGGATTCTTGATCTCTTCAGTGACATAGTTGAGAGTGTCCCAGCCTGAGTATGAGAACAGAGCTGAGTACAGTGCCAGGGCAATGTCACCCACTGCATATGATGAACCCTCAAAGGAATTCTCAAAATGAGTGGAGGCTCCTGGAACCCAAGAACATTGGAAGGCAGGGGATTAGTGGCTCATTCTCCCACTTCACGATGATCAAGTAAAGGACTGAGAGAATATGGTAATATAATAGCAGGTAAGTGGCCTACAACACCTTTGGCAGCAAGAGTACCAGTAAGGGAACAGGAAACAGTAGAGAGACGTCTACAGAAATAGACCAGAATGCCCTGCATCCTAATGACATAGATGGGGATCTTGACAGGAAGGGTCCAGGGTAGCTTTCTAGGATAAGAAACCACCATAGACCAGAAAGGCTGGAGAATAGAAACAATGCAGTTCTGCTCTGCTCTGCAGGCTGCCTGATTCCTGCCTCCTATCGCAATCTGCCAAAGCTAGCTCCCAGCGCATGGCTGTCAACCCTTTTGCCAAGATCAGTCTCCTCTGGGAGGCAGTGTGAATGGAAGTTGAAAGACAGACTTTGGGTCAGTTGTCCTGGATACAAATTTCAGCTCTTCTACTTACTGGTAGCAACTTGGGCAAGATATTTAATTCTTTTTTTTTTTTTTTTTTGAGACGGAGTCTCGCTCTGTCGCCCAGGCTGAAGTGCAGTGGTGCGATCTTGGCTCACTGCAACCACCGCCTCCTGGGTTCAAGCGATTCTCCTGCCTCAGCCTCCCGAGTAGCTGGGGTTACAGGCATCTACCACTACGCCCGGCTAATTTTTGTATTTTTAGTCAAGATGGGGTTTCACCATCTTAGCCAGGCTGGTCTTGAACTCCTGACCTCGGCCGGGCGCGGTGGCTCAAGCCTGTAATCCCAGCACTCTGGGAGGCCGAGACGGGCGGATCACGAGGTCAGGAGATCGAGACCATCCTGGCTAACACGGTGAAACCCCATCTCTACTAAAAAATACAAAAAACGAGCCGGGCGAGGTGGCGGGCGCCTGTGGTCCCAACTACTCGGGAGGCTGAGGCAGGAGAATGGCGCAAACCCGGGGGGCGGAGCTTGTAGTGAGCTGAGATCCGGCCACTGCACTCCAGCCCGGGTGACAGAGCGAGACTCTGTCTCAAAAAAAAAAAAAAAAAAAGAACTCCTGACCTCATGGATCCACCTGCCACAGCCTCCCAAAGTGCTGGGATTATAGGCATGAGCCACCCCGCCCAGCCCAAGATACTTAATTCTGCAGCCTGTTTCCTCATCTATAAAATGTGGATAATAATAGTGCCTACCAAATAAGGTTATTATAAGAAATGAGATAATGCACGAAGAGCACTTAGAGGAGTGTGGCTCACAGAAAATGCTTAACAAAGATTAGTTGCTACTAATATTATTTCTTACCCTGGCCAAGTCTAACAATGCCTGCAATGATGATCGCGATCAGCGCCAATACTTTAGCATAGGTGAAAATATCTTGTACCAGGGTTCCCCACTTGACATAGGCACAGTTAATGAAGGTTAAGAGACCTGAAAGAAAAATAATACTGATTGGTGACTTACCCTCACCACTGTAGGACCTTAGACTCCCAAGCAATTTTTCCAGTACCAGTCACCAAGATAAACCCTTCAGCCAAAGACAGACCCTCTGACCTGCTCTGCACTGGAACCCTCAGACCCCAGAATGTCCTCACCATTATCATGCAAAGGCCTCCATACTCCCTACCCCCCAGCAACTTATATGGGAGACACAAAACAAAGTGATTGCAGATCTGCTTACATAAAAAATACATCCAAATTTCTAATCACAGCAGTGGGAGGCAACTGGGAACTATACAGGATTAGTGATTGTTCCGGCTCTTGGCTCTGAAAAGTCACAGTCTCTCCCTCCTACCTCCCATTCCCCATGGGCTCCAGGACATAGCACTCTGACTCTGTGGTATTACTGTTAACCTTGAGGAGTCCTGCTGTGACTTAACCAATGCTGAGCCAGCAGGTCAGGCTGTGTGGCCAAGGATTAGGATGAAGGCCAGATTTCCTGCCCACTGCCTGGCAGCTCAGCTGCCTGCTTTTGTGCTTGGAAAGATTCTTGCAGCTAAGATTGGTTCCTGTAGAATAGGGACAGGGCATTTTTCCTGATGGGACAATACAGAAATAAAAGCCACACACATTCCCCCAGTCCTTCTACTCAAAAGTACAGGTAGTCCTTTACCAGGGTTCTTAACTAGGTTCTCCATAAGGCTCAAAATTCTTTTTCCCAAAGTGTTATGTCCATATTAATACAGATATACCTAAGAAAAAGGTTCATACCTTTTCTTAGAAAAGGATCATAGCTTTTATCAGAATCTCAAAGAAGTCCATTATCCCTCCCCCAATGAAAAAGTTACAATCTACGACTTGAATTTGAATTACTTGAAGAAATTCAAAAAGGGAGGCCCACAGATGCTGTGAGGTTGACCAGTAGCCCCAGGATGTAGCAGAGAAGAAAGCTGGAAAAAATAATACAGATCTTCCCACTGGTAGCATAGCGAATCACTTCATTTATCCCTCCTTCTCAACTCAGCAACTAGAACACTATAAGGAGGGCTTAATTTTACAGCCCTTCTCCCAAGGGCTCTAAGGGCAAGGTCAACATCACCCTGCCTTATCAGTCAAGAGAATGAGGCCTAGTACAGGTCTTGCCTACTTCAGGCCACCGAGGCAGTCAGAAACACTCTGAGTTATCCTGGCAGTGGTGTGGCCTTGGTGTCCCTAGTCCTCCTATTTTGTCATGTCCTGGCCTCATCGCATTCTGGCTACTTCATCCTGAGAAGCAGGGAAGACTGGCCTCTCAGAACAGCTGCACCATCTTCTCTCTCTCACCCTCCCTTCCACCACCACCCTCATTCTACTCACTGCCCAAGTTCCTTTCCGCTCTTCCTGAGAAGGGGCATTCCTGTCCTATACAAATGCTTGCCTTTCTGCCTAATAAACAACAAACCTTATCACAGGGCTGGGCAATAATGTACCCACAGCTCCAGGCCACCCCAGTGCTAAGTTAATAATTAAAGACACTAGTGTGCAGCACCCCACAAAATGACCAAAGTGCCTGTATCTTGCCCTCCACAAATCTTTCAAATCTGTTGCTCCTCGTCAGTCAGTCACCCATCCTTTACTCCCCACTGGACTCCAGCCTCCAGCCACTCAACAACCTAGTGCCCCTTCTCCCCAGCCTGTAACCTCTGCCCTTATCCTAGGCTCTGTGGCTGGCTCATAACCACAGCATAGCCAGGTTTCCAAGTAGAAACACCAGGCACAAAGGATGCTGCCACATTGTCAGGGGAATGGGATCCCCAAATACAAATTTATGATTCCCTGCAGGGTAACCATAGGTCACAACACCAAACTGGAATAAGCTTACAGGACTAGTTCTAGTTCAGACTCAGAATCTGAGCCGTGTGCCACGAGGTTCTCTTCTCAGCTCTGTCCAGGGATGTAGGCAGGGAAAAGGAGGGACAAGCAACCAATTCACCACCCACTACCATAGCAGATTCTGAAATAGAAATACATGGCTTGTTTATATTTTATTTTATTTATTTTATTTTTCTTTTTGAGACAGAGTTTCACCCTTGTTGCCCAGGCTGGAGTGCAATGGTGCGGTCTCAGCTCACAGCAACCTCTGCCTCCTGGGTTCAAGCAATTCTCCTGCCTCAACCTCCCAAGTAGCTGGGATTACAGGTGTGCGCCACCACACCCAGCTAATTTTTGTATTTTTAGTAGAGACGAGGTTTCACCATGTTGGCCAGGCTTGTCGCAAACTCCTGACCTGAGGTGATCCACCCACCTCGGCCTCCCTAAGTGCTGGGGTTACAGCATGGGCCACCGTGCCCAGCCTATATTTTATTATTATTTATTTATTTTTATTTATTTATTTTTGAGATGGAGTCTTGCTCTGCCACCCAGGCTGAAGTACAATGGCATGATTTCAGCTCACTGCAACCTCTGCTTCCCAGGTGCAAGCGATTCTCCTGCTTCAGCCTCCTGAGTAGCTGGGACTACAGGCGTACGCCACCACGCCCAGGTAATCTTTTTGTATTTTTAGCAGAGATAGGGTTTCACCATATTGGCCAGGCTGATCTCAGACTCCTGAGCTCAGGTGATCCACTCGCCTCGGCCTCCCAAAGTGTTGGGATTACAGGCGTGAGCCATCACACCCGGCCCTAATTTTTTTTTTTTTTTTTTTTTTTTTTTGGAGATGGGGGTCTCACTCTGTCAAATAAGCCAGAGTGCAGTGGAGAAATCATAGCTCACTGCAGCATCAAACTTCTGAGCTCAAAGGATCCTCGCATCTCAGGTACCGTAGTAGCTGGAATCAAAGGTGTGCACCACCATGCCCGGCTAATTTGTTTTAATTTTTTTTTTTTTTTGAGACAGAGTCTTCCTCTGTCACCCAAGCTGGAGTGCAGTGGTGCGATCTCAGCTCACTGCAACCTCCGCCTCCAGGGTTCAAGCAGTTCTCCTGCCTCAGCCTCCTGAGTAGCTGGGACTACAGGTGCCCACCACCATACCTGGCTAATTTTTATTTAGTAGAGACGGGGTTTCACCATGTTGGTCAGGCTGGTCTCAAACTCCTGACCTCATGATCTGCCCTCTCCTCAGCCTCCCAAAGTGCTGGGATTACAGGCGTGAGCCACTGTGCCTGGCTGTTTTACTTTTTTTAGAGACAGGGTCTTGCTATGTGGCCCAGGCTGATCTTGAACTCCTGGCCTCAAGCAATCTTTCCACTGCAGCCTTCTGAGAAGTGACTGGGATTATAGGGAGGATTCATGGCACCTGGGTGGCTTGTTTACATTTTAATCCCTATTGCTTCTCTACTGCTTTTTTTTTTTTTTTTTTGAGACAGAGTCTTGCTCTGTTCCCCAGGCTGAAGTACAGCGGTACAATCTCAGCTCACTGCAACCTCCGCCTCCTGGGTTCAAGCGGTTCTCCTGCCTCAGCCTCCCGTGTAACTAGAATTACAGGCATGCAACACCATGCCTGGCTAATTTTTGTATTTTTAGTAGAGACGGGGTTTCACCATGTTAGCCAGACTAGTCTCGAACTCCTGACCTCAGGTGACTCCCCCACCTCAGCCTCCCAAAGTGCTGGGATTACAGGTGTGAGCCACCGTGCCCAGACTCTTCTCTACTTCTCTATCCATCCATATGTATCCCTCTCTTTGTCCACCAGTATCCCACCTCCCCCATTCCTGAGCCTGATTCCTCAGCCACTGACACACCTTCTAGCCCTTATCTTCTCTCTGTACTGAGCACAGAAGGCTCAGTTTGAATGAGGAAGGGAATCCTACAGAAAGAAACCAGGGAGCAGAGGGAACTGACTGAAGAGAGCTAGCCCTCCTCTTCCTCAAAGCCCAGCTTCCTCCAGGGCCTCTTGGCTGTGGGAGCAGGAAATGGGTATGGCAGGCAGCAGTGCTGACAGGGCTTTTTGTTCCCACCTCAGCGGATACAGCTGACCAGTGGCCCCAGAGCCCAGCCAAGTGCACTGCTCTTGAAGTGGAGCCCAACCTCCTGCTTCAGGGCCGGGGACAGGAGGGGACCATGGGGTTAGGAGGGGACCATGGGGTTAGGATAATATGGAGGCAACTGCAAGTTAACCTCAAGGGCAGAGATGCCCTCCCCTTCTACCCCTAGAGGCAATTCAATCCCCACCCAACACTGGGCCAAGTCTATAGGAGGATAACCTGAAATCACCTTTGACCCTTGACTCAGGTGCAGCAGCACTCCTGCTTTGAACCCAGGGGGAGAAAAAAAGAATCTGCAAAGAAGTCACCACTGGCCGGGCATGGTGGTTCACACCTGTAATCGCAGCACTTTGGGAGGCCGAGGCGGGCGGATCACGAGGTCAAGAGATCAGGACCATCCTGGCCAACATGGTGAAACTACTAAAAATATAAAAATTAGCTGGGTGTGGTGGTGTGTGCCTGTAGTCCCAGCTACTCGGGAGGCTGAGGCAGGAGAATCGCTTGAACCCAGGAGGCGGAGGGTGCAGTGAGTCCAGATCATACCACTGCACTCCAACCTGGTGACAGAGTGAGACTCCATCTCAAAAGAAAAAAAAAAAAGAGAGAGAAGTCATTCCTATAACCATCTAAAGAGATGTTCCTGAATGGATCATCAAACCCAGCCTACATAGGGTGCCTGGGAGTAGAAGACTAGTTCTAGTGATAAGGCCCAGCATCAGCACTAGAACTAAAAGCCAGAAAGCACCAGACCAGGGGGATCCAGAACAGAACAAAGCTTGCAGGCCCACTCTGGATCAGATGCTCAGGTTTAGTTTAGATGCCTAAATGAAATAGTTCCTGAAAAAGAACATTAACCCCACAATTCTGTAAGCATTATTACCTTTAAATACACACAATGAGACACACAAAACTTATGCTGTTATTTTAATCCACTTTCTGTTTCAAATTCCCAGGCACTATAAAACCTCAATACTTTATTAGGCAACTCATTCCTTTATTTATTTATTTATTTATTTATTTATTTATTTATTTATTTTTAACATAGAGTCTCACTCTGTTACCCAGGCTGGAGTGCAGTGGCGCAATCTTGGCTCACTGCCATTTCTGTCTCCCAGGTTCAAACGATTCTCCTGCCTCTGTCTCCAAGTAGCTGGGATTACAGGTGTGCGCCACCACACCCAGCTAATATTTATATTTTTAGTGGAGACGGATTTCTCCATATTGGCCAGACTGGTCTCAAACTCCTGGCCTCAAGTGATCTGCCCGCCTCAGCCTCCCAAAGTGCTGGGATTACAGGCATGAACCACTGCGCCCGGCGTCATTCCATTTTAAAAGTGATCTATAGAGGAAAGGAAGTGATCTATAAAGGAAGATCTAGCTTTTTTACTAGATCTAGTAAAATCTAGCTTTTTTACTAGCTTTTACTAAGCCAATAGCATCTTCCTCCCAACTTCTACCAGTGGTGCCAAACCTCTCCTCTGGCTCCACACAGAATAAAGCTAAACCCCCTTCTACCCAATGACCCTTCTTAACATTAAAGATGAATATCCCAGCCAGGTGCTGGCTTGCGCCTGTAATCCCAGCACCTTGGGAGGCCAAGGCGGGCGAATCAGCTGAGGTCAGGAGTTCAAGACCAGCCTGACCAACATGGAGAAGCTTCGTCTCTACTAAAAATACAAAAATCAGCCAGGCGTGGTGGCACATGCCTAGAATCCCAGCTACTCGGGAGGCTGAGGCAGGAGAATCGCTTGAACTTGGGAGGCTGAGGTTGCAGTGAGCGGAGATCTCGCCATTGCACCAGCCTGGGCAACAAGCGCAAAACTCCATCTCAAAAAAAAAAAAAAAAAAAAAAAAAATATCCCATTTAACAGGTAGACCAGTTTAAAAAAAAAAAGCGAGGCGCGGTGGCTCACGCCTGTAATCCCAGCACTTTGGGAGGTCAAGGTGGGTGGATTACGAGGTCAGGAGATCGAGACCAGCCTAGCCAACATGGTGAAACCCTGTCTCTACTAAAATACAAAAATTAGCCAGGCATGGTGGCGCAAGCCTGAGTCCCAGCTACTCGGAAGGCTGAGGCAGAGGAATTGCTTGAACCCGGGAGGCAGAGATTGCAGTGGGCCAAGATCACACCACTGCACTCCAGCCTGGCCACAGAGCAAGACTCCGTCTAAAAAAAAAAAAAAGGATGAACATCCTGTCCCCTTGAGTCTTTACTCCTTCAGGCTAAAACCCAGATTTTATAACCCCTCGTGGAGCAAATATGACTTCCAGACCCCTCACCGTCCCAGGACTGTCATTTACTTCACTTTGTCATTTACTGCATATACTTCACTGTGTCAGTGTTTCCCCAGAAATGTGAGACCCCACACAGAAAACTCCAGACACTGTTGCAGACTATGGAGTCTCAACCTGAAATCACTGTTTACTACAACTCCTTTCTTTCCCACCTCAAAGTGATGAGCTCTTTCCTCCCCTCTTTCTGGACCTATAAAAATGATTTATTTCAGCCAGGTGTGGTGGCTCACGCCTATAATCCCAGCACTTTGGGAGGCCGAGGTGGGAGGATCGCTTGAGTCCAGGAGTTCAAGACCAGCCTCACCAACATTGTGAGAACCCATCTCCACAAAAAATTTTTTTTTAGTTAGCCATGCATGGTGGCGCACACCTGTGGTCCCAGCTACTTGGGAGACTGAGGTAGGGGAATCACTTGAGCCCAAGTGGTCGAGGCTGCAGGGAGTTGTGATTGCACCACAGCAACACAGTAAGATCCTTTCTCCAAAACAAAAAAAGTAATTTTTTTCCCCCAGATACAGGACGCTTTGTATTTAGTCTTAGTAACTTTCCTGAGTTTTTATGCATTATTCTTATGTATTAGATATGAGGGATTTTTCCTTCTTGATTTTATTAGTTCAAATCCCTTCTTTAATTTTGTGAAATCTGCAAATTTGATCAGCATACCTCCTGAGTCTTCACTGAAGTCACCCTAAAAATGTTGACTAGGGCCGGGCGCAGTGGCTCACGCCTGTAATCCCAGCACTTTGGGAGACCAAGGCGGGTGGATCACCTGAGGTCAGGAGTTTGAGACCAGCCTGGCCAACATAGTGAAACCCCGTCTCTACTAAAAGTACAAAAATTAGCCGGGCATGGTGTTGGGCACCTGTAGTCCCAGCTACTCGGGAGGCTGAGGCAGGAAAATCGCTTGAACCCAGGAGACGGAGGTTGCAGTAAGCCAAGATTACACCACTGCACTCCAACCTGGGTGACAGAGTGAGACTCCGTCTCAAAAAACAAACAAACAAACAAACAAAAATGTTGACGAGGGCCGGGAGCAGTGGCTCACACCTGTAATCCCAACACTTTGGGAGACTGCGGCGGGCAGATCACTTGAGGCCAGGAGTTCAAGACCAGCCTGGCAATATGGCAAAACCCCATCTCTACTAAAAGAAAAATACAAAAATTAGCCAGGTGTGATGGCATACACCCATGGTCCCAGCTACTCAGGAGGCTGAGATGTGGGAATTGTTAGAGCCTGGGAGGCGGAGCTTGAACTGAGCCAAGATTGTGCCACTGCACTCCAGCCTAGGCAACAGAGCAAGACTCTGTTTCAAACAAATTTTTTTAAATAAAAAAATTAAAATGTTGATTAGGATCAGCAGAGCCATATAGTCTATCACTATAGACCTTTCTGTATTTGTCATTATTCCACAACGTTATTCAGCCAACTAAGAATCTACCGAACTTTTTATCTAGTCCACCTTGTCAACGAGAATGTCATGAGAATTTGCCACGAACCTCTCCAAAATCTGCATACACGTGCTTCTGCTCTAACAATCTAATGATGCCATCAAACAATTCAAATGAAATTAGTACATATGTAGAATATTCATAGCTACACCCTTGCAGTAGTCAAAAACTAGCAACAACCCAAATGCCCAGCAACAGTAGATTGAATAAATACTAAACAGCACTAAGAATAAACAATCTGGGCAGGGCGCAGTGGCTTAAGCCTGTAATCCCAGCACTTTGGGAGGCCGAGACGGGTGGATCACAAGGTCAGGAGATCGAGACCATCCTGGCTAACACAGTGAAACCCCGTCTCTACTAAAAAAATACAAAAAACTAGCTGGGCGAGGTGGTGGGCGCCTGTAGTCCCAGCTACTCGGGAGGCTGAGCCAGGAGAATGGCGTAAACCCGGGAGGCAGAGCTTGCAGTGAGCTGAGATCCGGCCACTGCACTCCAGCCTGGGCGACAGAGTGAGACTCCGTCTCAAAAAAAAAAAAATAAATAAACAATCTGTCATCCCAGCATGTTGGGAGGCCAAGGTGGGCAGATCACAAAGTCAGGAGTTCAAGACCAGCCTGGCCAACATGGTGAAACTCCATCTCTACTAAAAATACAAAAAATTAGCTGGGCGTAGTGGTGGGCACCTGTAATCCCAGCTACTCAGGAGGCTGAGGCAGGGGAATTGCTTGAACCTGGGAGGTGGAGGTTGCAATGAGCCAAGATCCTGCCACTGCACTCCAGCCCAGGTGACAGAGTGAGACTCTGTCTCAAAAAAAAAAAAAAAAAATAAACAATCTACAACTACAGACAAAAATACAGAAGAATCTCAGAATGTCAAACATAATAAGCAAGCCAGATGCAAAAGTGTACATACAAATTATATCCATTTACATAAAATCAGGGAAAATTAATCAATGCAACTAGAAGTCAGAAAAGTGATTTCCCTTTGTGTGGAGTGGAGAGGCAGGAACTGGGAAGAGCATAGGAAGGGTTCAAGGGTGCTAGTTACACATGCGCTCAACTAGTGACAATTCATTAAGCCATAAACTTATGAGATTGCACTGTTCCTTCTGTATATTATATTTGAATAAAAAAAAATTGAACCAAAAAGTGAGGTTAGCAGAGTATGGCTTGTTCTTAATGAATTCATACAGGTTACTAATGATTTCCTACTCTTCTCCTCATACTTCACTAACCAGGTTTAACTTACAAGCCTAGAATTTGGGCAGTAATCCACCTTATCACTTCATAGTGCTGCTCCTGCTCACCTGCCTCCGGTGGAAAGCTGGGTTATCACTTGTGGTAGGTAGACTAATGGCCCCCCAAAGATGTCCACCCCCTAATCCCTGGAACCTGTGAACCATGTTATATTGCATGGCAAGGGAGAATTAAAGTTGCAGACAGAGGCCGGGCGTGGTGGCTCATGCCTGTAATCCTAGCACTTTGGGAGGCCAAAGCAGGCAGATCACCTGAGGTCAGGAATTCCAGACCAGCCTGACCAACATGGTGAAACCCAGTCTCTACTAAAAAATACAAAAAAACTAGCCAGGCGAGGTGGTGGGCGCCTGTAGTCCCAGCTACTTCGGAGGCTGAGGCAGGAGAATAGCGTGAACCCGGGAGACGGAGCTTGCATTGAGCTGAGATCCGGCCACTGCACTCCAGCCTGGGTGACAGAGCGAGACTCCGTCTCAAAAAAAAAAAAAAAAAAAAAAAA
>NW_016828033.1:481103-484240 GCF_001698545.2 Rhinopithecus bieti
AAAAAAAAAAAATACAAAAAATAGCTGGGTGTGGTGGTGTGTGCCTGTAATCCCAGCTACTCGGGAGTCTGAGGCAGGAGAATTGCTTGAACCCAGGAGGCAGAGGCTGCAGTGAGCCAAGATCCCACCACTGCACTCCAGCCTGGGCGACACAGCAAGACTCTGACTCAAAAAAAAAAAAAAGTTGCAGACAGAATGAAGATTGCTAATCAGGTGATGAAACGGGGAAATCATCCTGTATTATCTGGGTGGGCCCAATGTAATCACAAAAGTTCTTAAAGATGAAAGAGGGAGGCAGAAAGGTCAATATCAGAGTTGTACAATGTGAGAAAGACTCTCCCAGTTACTGCTGACTTTGAAAATGGAAGGGGCTATGAGCCTCTAGAAGCTGGGAAAGGCAAGAAGATGGATTCTCTCCTTAAGCCTCCAGAAAGAAACACAGTACTACTTCATATTAGCCCAGTGAGACCCATTTCAGACTTCTGACCTCCAGAACTATGAGATGATAAATTTGTGTCATTTTCAACCACTCAATTGGTGGTAACTTTTTAGAAAAGCAATAGAAAACTAATATGTTGGCTGGGCACAGTGGCTCACTCCTGTAATTCCAGCACTTTGGGAGGCCAAGGCAGGCTGATCCCTTGAGCTCAGGAGTTTGAAACCAACCTAGGCAACATAGAGAAACCCTGATTCTACCAAAAAAAAAAACAAAAATCAGCTGGGCCTGGTGGCATGCACCTATAGTCTCAACTACTCAGGAGGCTAAGGTGGGAGAATTGCTTGAGCCTGGGGAGGTCAAGGCTGCAGTGATCCGTGATTGCACCACTGCATTCCAGCCTGGATGACAGAGCAAGACTGTCTGAAAAAAAAAAAAAAAAAAAACAAAACCTAACTGCAGGCAGAAAACTGGTAGCAGCACTGGGTGGTACTATTCATACATTTGTTGAAAAATGGCGAAAGGGGAAGTGAAACTCTTGACAGCTCACTGGATCTTGGTGTACTGAAATTTCTCTCTCACTGCAATCAAAAGAATCTAAATGTGACCTTATGCAAAGGAGGCAGGCATCCCTTATGATAGCAGATCCTCAAGTCTGTACATCTCTCTTTAATGTACTACATCAATCCCAGCTCTTCTAGCAAATCATCACTTTTGAACAACGTATACTCTTTCATTATCATATTCTAATCAAATATCGCTGATGACTATGAAATTGTTTCCTCCTTTCAGTAAAAGGTCAAATATGGGCCGGGCGCAGTGGCTCATGCCTGT
The DNA here is from genome assembly GCF_001698545.2 of Rhinopithecus bieti. NCBI lineage: Eukaryota > Metazoa > Chordata > Mammalia > Primates > Cercopithecidae > Rhinopithecus > Rhinopithecus bieti. Next base: position 482,374 of record NW_016828033.1, read on the forward strand.
AATCCCAGCACTTTGGGAGGCCAAGGCAGATGGGTCACAAGGTCAAGAGATTGAGACCATCCTGGCCAACATGGTGAAACCCCGTCTCTACTAAAAATACAAAAATGAGAGGGCTGTGGTGGTGCGTGCCTGTAGTCCCAGCTACTTGGGAGACTGAGGCAAGAGAATCACTTGAACCCAGTAGGTGGAGGTTGTAGTGAGCCACGATTGCACCACTGCACTCCAACCTGGTAACAGAGCGAGACTCCGTCTCACAAAAAAAAAAAAAAAAAGGTCAAATATGTTTATTAGCCTTACTGGTAATATTTGTAGATAAGAGTTCAAAAGCATCATTTCTGATCTCCCATCCTATTTTCTCCAATTGCATTACTGAGCAACTCCTCTGCCTTTATTCTCTTGCTATGTAGTACCTGATAGTCTCCAAAATACCCAGATTTATACTTTTATCTAGGCATTTTTCTCCTTTCCTCTAAAATGTCTATTTTAAAGCCTTGTTATACCCATCTCTCCCAATCCCTGTAAACCTTCTCTATCCCTTACCAGGAGTTTATCTTTCTGCTATCTTAGAATTTACGGTCAGGAACTCTGTTCCGTGTTCTTTTTTCTTTCACATACACAGCCTTCAGTTCACAGAGACGAAAATTCCACCTGCCACTCAGTTTGCTACTTTAAGCTTCACTCCACCAGTGAGACCAGCTATCTCCTGACTGGTGACATCATTCATCCCACAGCAATCAGCAGAAGGATAGCAGTCCCTAGGCTTAATTGGGTGAGCAAGCTCTTGGTCACATGTTGCTCAGAAAAACTGCACATTTCTACGTTAGGCTGGGTCTGTGTATAGTCAGATGCACACTATTCATGGGGAGAGGCCAAACCAGTTGTGAAAAAAATCACAATTGGCATACTCAGGCCTGCTAATACCCTGGTGTCTCCAAAATACTCTACAACTGCTGTTTCCTCAGAAGGCCCAGATTTAAGCTCTCTGGAAATGCCTCATATCTGTGACCTACACCCAGAGATTTCAAGTCTCTTCTTCTTCCTTTTCTTTGCTGCATCCCCATTTGTTTTGTCTAATGTTGGTTTAGGAAACTCTCTACACCTTAAAATCACATTTTCACCCTGGCTTCTTTGATACATTATTTCTTCCACTCTCCCTAGGTGCTGTTATTTCTCTCAGATAGCAGATGGCCTTCAAATTCCTTTACCTTTCAGTCTACAGAAACATTTTACTCCAGGTGTGGTGGCTCATGCCTATAATCCCAGCACTTTGGAAGGCCAAGACGTGAGGCTCACTTGAGGCCAGGAGTTGGAGACCAGCCTGGGCAACATAGCAAGACCCTTTCTCTACAAAAAAAAAAAAAAAAAAATACAAATTAGCTGGACTTGGTGGTGCACACTGATGGTCCTAGCTACTTGGAAGGCTGAAGTGGGAGGGTCACTTGAGTCCAGAATTGAGCCCACAACCATGCTACTGCACTCCAGCCTGGGCAACAAAGCAAGACTTCGTCTCAGAAAGTAAAATAACGTTTTTGGCCATGTGTGGCAGTGGCCCACGCCTGTAATCCCAGCACTTTGGGAGGCCGAGGTGGGCAGATCACCTGAGGTCAAGAGTTCATGACCAGCCTGACCCCGTCTCTACTAAAAATACAAAAATTAGCCAGGCTTGGTGGCACATGCCTGTAATCCCAGCTACCTGGGAGGCTGAGACAGGAGAATCATTTGAACCAGGGAGGAAGAGGTTGCAGTGAGCCGAGATCATGCCATTGCACTCCAGCCTGGATGATAGAGCAAGGCTCCATCTCAGAAAAAAAAAAAAAAGAAAAGAAAAGAAAAAAGAAGAAATAAAATAATTTTTTTTTTTTTTTTG
>NW_016828033.1:486542-497195 GCF_001698545.2 Rhinopithecus bieti
TGGCAGAGCAAGACTCCATCTCGAAAAAAAAAAAAAAGAAAGAAAGAAATTATGGTTTAGGAGTCATGCAGCTGTAAGCTACAAGATTCTGACCCTCCCTAAACTGCTCCTAAGATCAGTGCTTGAGGTATTTTGCAGACCCTGCCCTTGGTGGATCAGCTGGCCCCACCCAGATCAATAAACTGGCTTATCTGATCTTGTGGTCCCCACCTAGGAACTGACTGAGAGCAAGAAGACAACTCTGACTCCCTATGATTTCATCTCTAACCAATCAGCACTCCTGGCTTACTGGCTTCTCCTGACCCACAAAGTTATCCTTAAAAACTCTGCTCCCAGAATGCTCAGGGAGACTGATTTGAGTAACAATAAAACTCCAGTCTCCGCACAGCAGGCTCTGTGTGAATTACTCATTATTGCAATTCCCCTATCTTGAAGAATCGGCTCTGTCTAAGCAGCCGGCAAGGTGAACCCCTTAGGCAGTTACACCTCTGGCAAGAAGACACACCAAATACAATCCCTGTGGGTCACTGGATCAGAGTCCTCCCGCTCTCCTTCCTGGAACTCAGTCAGCATTTTGGTCCCTGGGACTCAGACCACTCTGAGGGAGCAAGCAGGCAGTTTGTACCAGGAGGGTCTTATAGTGACAACCCCATGAGTCCCTTCTCCAAGCCATGTAAATCCAATCCTTATTGGTTTGCTTAGCTAGGGGTCAGTTCAAGTTCTCAGGTACCGATCTCAAGCCTGAGTGAGCATCAGTATCACCTGAGGAATTTGTCGACCCACAACTTCAGGGCCCCACCCCCAGAGGTTCTGTTGCAGGAGACCTGAGACAGTTTCTGAGGACCTGCTTCTCTAGGTGTGTTTCCTTAGGTAATCACCTACGGAAATAACCACACACAGAGCAACTGTATCAGAACAGCCGCAACCCTTTGCTAACTCAAGGCTCCTCTATCCTGGCTGCAAACTGGCATCACTGACGAGCTTTAACAAAGTCCAGTGCTCAGGCCCCACCCAGACCAATTAAGTCAGAAATTCTGGGGTGGAGCCCAGGCATTGGCATGTTTTTAAAACTCCCCAGGTGACTCTGAAGCATGGTGACAACTGAGAATGGCTCTTCCCACCTCCAGTGACACAAGACCCTCATCAATTCTCCTCAAAAGCAATTTTTCTGCTTCCTCAATTCTCGTTCTCCAAACCAATTCTCATCTCATTCTTCTCCCCAGTGGTTCAGATGTATGCAGTCAGGGAGTGGGAGTGATGAGTATTGTTTTCTTTCTTTTCTTTCTTTTTTTTTTTTTTGAGACAGAGTCTTACTCTGTTGCCCATGCAGTGGCACGATCTTGGCTCACTGCAGCCTGGACCTAATGGGCTTAAGCAATCCTCCCACCTCAGCCACCTGAGTAGCTGGGACTACAGGCACGCACCACCATGCCCAACTAATATTTTTTTTTTTTTTTTTTATAGAGACCAAGTTCCCCAGACTGGTCTCCTGAGCTCAAGCCATCCTCCTACCTCAGTCTCCCAAAGTGCTAGGATTACAGGTATGAGCCACAGTGCCCAATCTGAGTATCATATTCTTAATTCCCCAGATGATTCTAATCTACAGCCAGAGTTAGGACCCACTCCTGCCCAGCATCTTCCACATCCTCCTGTAGGCTACTGCCCAGCTTCTCCTGAGGCAGAGAGAAAGGGAACAGAGAAAGGAAGAGAGCAAGGATGAGCCCCCAAAGGGCCTTGATGATCAAAGCAACATAAAGCTCTACCCCTTCACTGCTGGTCAAGAGTTTGTTCCAAAGTTCACAACAAACCCACACTAGAAAGAACCCCAGGCTCTGATGAAAGCCTGTTTCTTGAGGTGAAAATGGGCCAGAAAAGGTAAGTTTCTTCACCTCCACCCTCAGATGGCTCTTGGGAAAAACCCTCTGAAAAAGGCAACTAGCTTCCAAGTAGAAGGTTCAAAGGGCAAAAGTCAGTTGGGGGCCCAGCATCTGACTGTTCCACCTCATTAGCCACAAGTACATGAGATCGGTCATTCTGGTACCAGGAGAAGCTGCACGAGGACACCTGGCTAAAGCTCTCAGACACACAAAGATCCGAAGTCCTTCACAGCCCACAGCGTCTCTGGCAGACTCAGGGTAAGCTGTCTGCCCCCTTCCCACAGCAACCCTCAGCCCCCACCAGCACCCTGAAAGGCAAAAACACGAAATACCCTTCTCAGCCAAGTTGAACCTGGAATCATATCTTCTGTTATTCACCAAGTCAACATTTATTGAAGAACCTACTACATGCAATTCACTGTGGCCACATGTGCATGACACGAAGAATCTTTGCCTTATCCCTAAAGAACAGTACTCTGTAAAAAAAAACAGCCCTGAACTGCCAGGTATTGCTGACTCACTGGTACAGGGGGCATACTGAAGACATAGATGGTAAAAACATCCTGGTAGTGTCCTGAATGGCAAAACAACTAGGTCTCAGTGTGGACAAGTGTAGGTAAGGCAGGAACAGTAATGTCCACCTGTGAACAGTGGGCCAAAATACCTTGGCTCTGAGGAAAGGCCGATTGGAGTTGGACTTCTGGACACCTATCCTCTTGCTGAGAGGAAAGTTCCACCTCTCTTGCAAAACAGAAAGAAAAGTCTCAGTCCTCCTTTCTGATCACTGAGCTATTGTGAAGTAAAATTTAAACTGCTTTTAAGTCATCCAAAGACAGCATATGGAAGGTAAAGCTTTTAGAAATTAATAATATGCACATGATATGAATATAACTTGCAGTAATAGATACTATTAGATACTTGCAGTAATATATACTATCTTCTAATTTAATCTGACAGAGAGTAAGTTTTCTTATTTTTATTTTACACTTGAGAAAACTGAGGTCAGTCAGTGACTAACTCCAAAGCCTATATCCATTCCACCACATCACATACCTCCCTAACTGTATGCAAGAATGTGAGGCTGGGAGTGGGATTATCTTCCCCTGTGGTATGGGAGATACCTAGAACTGCAGAGCGCTGGGGCAGTCCACGAATTGCTCCGAGAAGTCAGAATAAGCAGCTTCGGGAGGTGCCATCTGCGCATCTCTCTGTTTGGGAAAAGCAACCATTTCTACTACCCTAGACAGGAGAGCGAGGCTCCTTCAAAACTCAGAATTCCTTCACTCACTCATTCATTCATTCATTCTTTAAGCTTATATTGAGTACCCACTGGGTTCCAGGCCCTGTGCAGGCTCTGAGATTAAGACCCAGTCCCCAGCCTTCACTCAGAAGTAGACATTGACAATTACAAGAATCAGGTGCTACGAAAGTCACTGAGAGGCAACCTATCCACCCACACATCACTGGAGGAGTAATTGGGGTGCAGGCAAGCACCAGGATCACTGTTATCTGGACTGAGTGCATGGAGGCTGGTGCTGGGATAGGGGAGGAAAAGCAAATTTCCTGACAGAGAGAGCAACACGTTATTACCCTGACAATGAAATCAGCAATGAATGAAGTCACCCACCCGTATAAAAAAACCCACTTAAGCAATAACCAGTAAATGATTTCAAGGTCTATTAGTAATACCAGACTATCTAGGGCTGTAGTTCAACAGCTCTAAAGGTAGACTATGCCTGCCAAAAGACTGCAAACAACTGGAAGGAGCAGAGACTCTGTGTTTGCTCTTTGGAAACTGTCATGGTTGAATAGAAAAAGATGAAAATATGGTAGAAATATAGGTCTACCTATATAGAATGAGGTAGGGACCTCATTCTATAAAAGAGAAAACTGAGGACCAGGCGCCGTGGCTCACACCTGTAATCCCAGCAATTTGAGAGGCCAAGGCAGGTAGATCACCTGAGGTCAGGAGTTTCAGATCAGCCGGGGAAACATAGTGAAACCCCATCTGTACTAAAAATACAAAAAAATTAGTTGGGCATGGTGGTGGGCACCTGTAATCCCAGCTACTTGGGAGGCTGAGGCAGGAGAATAACTTGAACCAAGGAGGTGGAGGTTGCAGTAAACTGAGATTATGCCGTTGCACTCCAGACTGGGCAACAAGAGTGAAACTCCATCAAAAAAAAAAAAAAAGGAGGAGGAGGAGGAGAAACAGAAAGAGAAAGAGAAGGAGAAGGAGAAGGAGGAGGAGGAGGAGGAAGAGGAGGAGGAGGAGGAAGAGGAGGAGGAGGAGGAAACTGAGACTAACAAATTTGACCTAGGATTGAATGAATCCTGCCTGATTCCATGCTCTTCACCACCATGCACCAGTGCGTCCCAAAGGGATAAGGGTATCCCCTACACTGTTCAAGAAAAAGAAGTCTGACTCAGAGCACCCAATCATTACAGCCATGGAGAAGGCATCACTGTAGGGTAGAGATATTTCATCCAACTTTCCCAGAAACATACCTCAACCAACCTAAGGCAGACTTAACTCTTTCTCATAAAATCATCCCTCAACCTTGGTCCTTTCCTCTAACAGCCACCCTCCGTGCTTTCAGAATCATTCATCTAAAGAGCATGTCTACATTCCTTCCCCTTTCCGTGTCTCTACAATGCAATCCGAGATGTTGCAACTCCTTCCTCTTCCACCCTGCAAAAGTTTTCCTTTGACCCTCTGAGTTGCCAATTCTAAATGACATTTTATTCCTTATTTTAAACTTAACAGCTCCTCCAGAAAGGCTATTTCTGAGTGTAAACCCGCCACCTCTGGTATGCTGCCCTTGCTCTGCGCTCTCACCTCCCCACATTAACTACACTGCATTAGAACAGTGTACATATGTCTCTCCCACCCATGAGAGCTGTGTGAGGGCAGAGAATGGATAACAGTTATCCTTGTACCCATGGGCATAGTCCTGAACTAGACACATAGTAGCACTTAATACATTTTACTGGGTGAATAAACGGTATGTCTGAAACCTGATTTCACCCTCACTGCCCTGAAATTTCATTGCCTTAGGAGAAAGTCCACATGAAAAGCCACCGGTGACCTTCATATCAATAAATCCAGTCAACTATATTCAATCTTTACCTAGCTTGACCTCTTAGCAGATTGGACACAGTTGATCATTCATTCCTTCTCAATTCACTCCCTTCCACTCACCATCTTCCAGTTTTCCTCCTATCTCTCTAGATGCTCCTTCTCCATCTTTTCGCAAAATACCTGTCCCTCAAATGTGGGTATTCCTCAGAATGCTGTTCAAAGCCCTTTTGTCCTCCCTTTCTACATCTTGTCCCAAGGTCATCTCATCTGTTCCGGTGGTTTCTTTTTCTTTTTTCTTTTTTGAAACAGAATCTTGCTCTGTCACCCAGGATGGAGTGCAGTGGTGCTATCTTGGCTCACTGCAACCTCCGCCTCCTGAGTTCAAGCAATTCTCCTGCTCAGCCTCCAGAGTAGCTGGGACTACAGGCACGCACCACCATGCCTGGCTAGTTTTTGTATTTTTAATAGAGACAGGGTTTCACTATGTTGGCCAAGCTGGTCTCGAACTCCTGGCCTCAAGTGATCAGCCCACCTTGGCCTCCCAACGTGTTGGGAGGGGTGTGAGCCACCGCCCCAGCCTGTTCCCTATAGTTTCAATAACCATGTATATAATGATGACTCCCAAAAGTATATTACCAGCCCAACTGTCATGATTCCAGATACATATGAATATTCAACCACCCACTGGACATCACCAGACACATCAAACTCAACATGTCCAAAACTGACTCCCTCAATTTCTCCCAAACCTACTGCACATTCAGTGTTCCCCATACAAGTAACTGGCATCACCATCCACCCATTTATGCAAGCCAAAGACCCGGGCATGTTATTATCATCAACAACTTCCACTCATATCTACTCATCGTCCAAGTCTTAAGTCTCCCCATCCCCAAAACATGACTTCAGTCCAAACCACCATCATTTCTCACTAGGACCATAGCTTCCCACCTGTCTCCCGGCTTTCAATCCTACATAGAAAAACTAGAGTAATCTTTCTTAAACTCACAAATTCTAAAATCTAAATCACAAATGCCACTCTTCTGCTTTTAAAGGCCTTAAGAGTTTTTTCATTGCCTTAGAAGAAAGCCCACCAAACTCCTTAATATACTTGGTGCAATAGATTGCAATTTTCAAAGATGTCTCAACATCTCCCATCCCATATTCCTTTCTTACAATGTAACTTTGACACTCTACCCATCAAAAGGCAAGGTCTGTACCCCTCTTCTCAAAACCAGATGGTCTTCTGTGAATGACTCTACCTATAGAGTATGACAGAATTGACACCATGCAACTTTGGAGACTAGGTCATAAAAAGCAATGCAGCTTCCACTTTGGTTGCTAGAACACTCATTCTGGAAGCTTTCAGCTGCCTGCATAAGCAGTCTGACTGCCCACAAGTCACCATGCTGTGAGAAAGCTCAACACAGTCCATACGGAAAGACCACATGGAAAGGCTCTGACACAATTTGATAAGAGAAAGAAGGCCGGGCACAGTGGCTCATGCCTGTAATCCTAACACTTTGGGAGGCCAAGGGGGGTGGATCGCCTGAGGTCAGGAGTTCAAGACTAACCTGGCCAACATGGCGAAACCCGTCTCTACTAAAAATACAAAAATTAGCTAGGCATGGTGGGGCGCGCCTGTAATCCCAGCTACTCAGGAGGCTAAGGAAGGAGAATTGCTTGAACCTGCGAGGTGGAGGTTGCAGTGAGCCAAGATTGTGCCACTGCACTCCAGGCTGCGCAACAGGAGCAAGAATCCATCTCAAAAAAAAAAGAAAGAGGCTGGGCACGGTGGCTCACGCCTGTAATCCCAGCACTTTGGAAGGCTGAGGCAGGCGGATCACGAGGTCAGGAGATTGAGACCATCCTGGCTAACATGGTGAAACCCTGTCTCTACTAAAAATACAAAAAAATTAGCTGGGCGTGGTGGCGGGCGCCTGTAGTCCCAGCTACTCGGGAGGCTGAGGCAGGAGAATGGCGTGAACCTGAGAGGCAGAGCTTGCAGTGAGCCAAGATCGCGCCACTGCACTCCAGACTGCGAGAGAGAGTGAACTCTGTCTCAAAAAAAAAAAAAAAGAAAAGAAAGAAAGAAGCAAAAGAAGCCCAGATAGTCTGCAACTTCCTCAGCTCAGCAACCCTTTTTCCAGCTCCTGACACCATCTGACTACAATCACATAAGGGACCCTGACCTAGAACTGTCCCACTAAGCCCTTCCCAAATTCCCAAGCCACAGAAATCATAAATAAAATGACTACTGTTTTAAGACACTAAGTTTTAGACTATTTGTTATAGCACAATAATAACTAGCACAGCTTATAAAGCTTTGAACAACCTATGCCTTGAACTCTATTTCCTCTGCAAGCCACTCTCAACCTTTCCTACCTGAAATTCAACACTGCAGCCCACCCTGAACTCCTTTCAGGGCCTGAAAGGAGCACTTCTTTCTTGCATTTAGGTTTTCATACATTCTGTTCTTGCTGCCTGGAACACTCCTACTCTTGATTAATTCTTCTTCGTCATTCAGGTAACAGCTCAAACATCTATAGGAATGGTTTCTAAATGCCTGGGTTAGGACTGGTCTCCTCCTGTGCCTTGTTCTACCTTGCAAATCACACCACCATCACAATCCACTAAAACCCTGTATCGGAGGCCAGGCACGGTGGCTCACACCTGTGTTCCCAGCACTTTGGGAGGCCAAGGCAGGCGGATCACGAGGTCAAGAGATCGAGACCATCCTGGCCAACATGGTGAAACCCCGTCTAAAAAATACAAAAATTAGCTGAGCATCGTGGTAGGAGCCTGTAGTCCCAGCTACTCAGGAGGAGGCAGGAGAATCTCTTGAACCCGGGAGGCAGAGGTTGCAGTGAGCTGAGATCACGCCACTGCACTCCAGCCAGGTGACAGAGCAAGATTCCGTCTCAAAAAAGCAAAACAAAACAAAAATCCCTGTATCAGGTTGCCCATCCTGACCCCGGCATGCACCCATGCATGTAGTCACACACACACATGCACATCAAGTGCTCCAAAAAGACAGTGACGGTGCAGGGAACATGGCAAGCTCTTTGCAAATACTTGTTGAACACTTAATCTCCAACCCTATCTCTTCCCTAAATTCCAAAGGGCATATCTGCCTACTATGTTACAAATAAATTCCAAATTCAACATGCCCCCATCCTCCTCCTCAGAATAAATGATATCACTGCCTACAAGTTGTCTAAACCAGAAACTTCATCTCTTCATTCAAAGAATATTTATCGAGAGCCGGGCATAGTAGGTGGCTCATGCCTGTGATCCCAGCACTTTGGGAGGCCGAGGCAGACAGATCACTCGAGTTCAGGAGTTCGAGACCAGCCTGGCCAACATGGTGAAACCCCATCTGTACTGAAAATACAAAAATTAGCCAGGCCTGGTGACGTGCACCTGCAGTCCCAGCTACTCAGGATGCTGAGGCAGGAGAATCCCTTGAATCTGGGAGGCAGAGATTGCAGTGAGCCGAGATCTTGCCACTGTACTCCAGCCTGGGCGACAGAGCAAGACTCTGTCTCAAAACAACAACAACAATAAAAAAAAAAAAAAAATTATCAAGCTTCTGTTTCCTTACTGGGGATACAGTGGATCATAGATAGGCACAGCTCTTCTGGCACAAAACTTACAAGATGGTGGATGTTTTCCTTGACACTTACCTCTGTCTTATATTTGACATCTTAATAGGTCTCATTGGTTGTATTGATTATACCTTCTAAATTGCTCTCAGATCTATCCTTCCCTGTCTACCCCAACTGCCACCCTAGTTCAGGTTTTTGTCATTTCCTGCCTGGATTGCTACAAGAGCTTCCTAATAGTGTCTCTGCCTCCAGCCTTGTCCCCTAAGTTCCACCCCAGCTATATCACTCCCCTGTTTAAAATCCTTTAATGGCTCCTCATATGCTTTGGATAAATTCTAAACCCCTGCAAAGAAATACCTTGTGTTCTAGCCCCTTGCCCATCTTGGCCGCCTCATATCCCACAATCCCCCATGCACCCCCACACCCCATATATTTTTTTTCACCTTGTGCCTAGAACATCCTGCCCCCTTCTTCATTCAACATATAATTATTGAGCACCTAGCAGATGCCAGGCACTTTTCTATGTGCTGGTGATTCAGCAGTGAGTAAAACAAAGTCCTTATTCGCATGATGTTTATATTCCAGAGGGAAAGAGAGACAAGTAAACAATGTGTTGAACAGTGCTATAAAGAAAAAGAGGCCAGGCGCGGTGGCTCACACCTGTAATCCCAGCACTTTGGGAGACTAAGGCGGGCGGATTACCTGAGGTCAGGAGTTTGAGACCAGCTTGACTAACATGGTGAAACCCTGTCTCTGCTAAAAATACCAAAATTAGCCAGGTATAGTGGCAGGTGCCTGTAATCCCATCTACTTGGGAGGCTGAGAAAGGAGAATCGCTTGAACCCGGGAGGCGGAGGTTGCAGTGAGCCCAGATGGTGCCATTGCACTCCAGCCTGGGCGACAGAGCAAGACACCATATCAAAAAAAGAAAAGAAAAGAAAACAGGATGGGGAACTGAGAGTGACCATTTTAGATAGGATAGGTCTCTAGTAAGGTACTATTTTTGCAAAGAGGTGAATGGAGTAAGGGAATAAGCTCTGCAGGCATCTGGAGACATGCCTTCCTTGCAGAAGAAACAAATACAAAATCCCTGAGACATGCATGTGCCAGGAAAATGCAGGAGAGAAAAGAAGGCCAGTGTGGCTGGAGCAGACAAAGTGAGGGCAAGAAGTCCAAGGTGAATCAGAGAAGTCAGGTGGAGTAGGGCCACATAGGCCACAATAGAGATGTGGGTGCTTCAGCCCAGCCTGACTCCTTTCATCCTTCAGTGTTGATGCAGACATCATCCCCTGAACAAGCCACTCTCCACCCTTGCAAGCACTTGCCACATATACATGTTTAAGACTATGTTTGCCTCGCTTCGCCACCACACTGTGCGTTCCCTGCAGGCAGGGGCTCTACCTTTCAGCTCCATGCTTTATAGAGCCCAATATGTTCGGAAAAAAAATTCTCAAATTATTCAAATTTTCTTCTTTTGTTCCAATTCCATACCCTGCAAGCAACTTCCTGATTACTAGATTGGTTTCCCAGTTACTAGGGTACCAGGAAGGGGATGCCTTGATAGTGAACACACACCTTCTGGTCATTAGAAATTACTCATGTGGGAAAGGATTCCCTATTTAATAAATGGTGCTGGGAGAACTGCCTAGCCATATGCAGAAAATTGAAACTGGACCCCTTCCTTATATCTTATACAAAAATTAACTCAAGATGGATTCAAGACTTAAACGTAAAACCCAAAACTATAAAAACCCTAGAAAAAGGCAGGGCGCGGTGGCTCACGCCTGTAATTCCAGCACTTTGGGAGGCCGAGGAGGGCAGATCACGAGGTCAGGAGATCGAGACCATCCTGGCTAACACGGTGAAACCCTGTCTCTACTAAAAATACAAAAAATTAGCCAGACGTGGTGGTGAGCGCCTGTAATCCCAGCCACTGGGAGGCTGAGGCAGGAGAATGGCATGAACCCAGGAGGCGGAGCTTGCAGTGAGCCCAGATCGCACCACTGCACTCCTGCCTGGGCAACAGGGCGAGACTCTGTCTCAAAAAAAAAAAAAAAAAAAAAAAAAAAAACCCAAAAAAAAAATA